>NC_079438.1:40699377-41001877 GCF_903798145.1 Danio aesculapii
TAGAAGGTGAAAGCGGCATCTATGAGGCGCCCGGACACATCTCTCAAAATGGAAAATAAATGCTAAAATACCTGTGTCATTTTGACTGTCATTTCACCTTTGATGTGGAGAATGTTTAGAGGGCGCTAATAACAGAGTTGGTAGCAGACGCCAGGCTTATGTACAGTACGTGCGCATGGCGTATTCGTGGGAAGACAGGCATTACATCAAACTAGCTCGTCAAACTGAACATCCTACTTAACTCATTAAAGAGAAAGACCTTGTATAGGGGAAACGAGCTAAATATGTCCCAATTAAATGACCTTTGACTTTTTAAAGCCTATATCACGATAATGATATACTGTATAACGACAGACCTGCAGTCTTGGGTGTGGTATGTTTAAATTCAAATGTCTTCAAGGCTTTCTAAATACATATTCACTTTGTAAATGTTTGGATTTCTACAAACCAAAACTTAAACCTACCAAGACGACTGTACTTTGAATGATGACAATAAAGATCTACTTCTCAAAGTTGTGCTAAATATAAAAGAACGGTACAATCTGCATCAAAAATTAAAACGCTATCATTGCAAGCAAATCCCCCTGATTTGAAAGAGAATTATTATATTTAATCATATATTTTCATACGCATTGCTTGCATTGAGGGCATCACGATGGCGCAGAGGGTAGCACGATCGCCTAAAAGCAAAAAGGTTACTGGTTCCAGCCCCAGCTTGGTCGGTTGGCATTTGTGTGTGGAGTTTGCATGTTCTATAGGTGACATGCGCTATAGGTGAATTGAAGAAACTAAATTGGCCGTAGTGCATGTGTGTTAATGCCGTTTCCCAGTATTGGGTTGCATCCGCTGCGTAAAACATGTGCTGGATAAGTTGGTGGTTCATTCCGCTGTGGCGAACCCTGATTAATAAAGGAACTGAGCCGAAAATAAAATATATGAATAAATGAATGTTTGCATTGACCCATCCTGCAGCATTTGTGAAAAGATACAGATTGTTAATGCCCCTATAAACTTCCGCAAAAATAATCCATGCCCTAAAAATTTGCCACTATAAATCGCACTATAAAGCTGATTCCGTAATAATTCCTGCATTTCATCTGCAATGTTGTGTTTTCTACATTAGTGCCCTAACTGTACTTCTAAAGTTGATGGAATGCAGTGAAATCATTGAAAAAAAAAAAAAAAAAAAAAAAAAACACACTAACTCGCATTTAAGCAGCTAGCTGCTGCTACCCAGGACACCTTACATTCAAACAACCTACAACAAACATGCAACACGCATTAATAGATAGCTGTAAGGTCAAACGCAACAAAAGATCGGTTCTTCAAAGCACTTATTTATACATACGAGTTATTCAAAATTAATAAATCCACCTTTTACGATTCGGAATCGATTCTGTAAAACCCTGCTTTCACATCACTCAAAAAAAGTTTTTTCCTATGATAAATCTCCCATGAGGAGCGCTGCCCTCTTTTGGAAGTGAAAGGAACCGAATTTTATTCGACGGGAGATCCGCAACCGTAGCGTGTGTCAGAATGACAAAGGCATTCCTCTATGAAATCTACCTTATCTGCGGGCTGGGGCGATAACAAGTGGTAATTACGCTTCAGCCCAGGGTGGTGCAGCTAATGTCATTCATGGCTTGAGCGCAGGATTCACATAGCAAACAGAGGTGGTGTTTTTTTTCTCTCTGCGGCCTGGCTGAGTAAATAGATGAATGTCCCTGAATAGAGACCAGATATATGAAACCACAGTCTCCCTTTTCATTGCGTGGAAGAACATGGGGTTAGCTGCCAAAGGAACAAAAATACTACCAGCTTGTGGAATGTCTTGGCATTGGCGAATAGAGAAGCAAACTCATTATGAAAGAGAGGGAGAAGGAGAGAGAGAGGAAGAGGGGAGAAAAAAAAATCCCCTCGGGCTCAACGCCAACAGCTTCAAATCAAACTCTGTTGCGAGAGAAACCTTCAGAGTATCTAAGTTCACCTAACACGTCGGCCGAATCGACATTTTCAATTTCTCTCCGTTTCTCTCGATACCAATCGTTCCCTCTCTTCAACTCTGATTTTGTTTCTCCATGCCTAGACTGAACGTCAGCCACTAAAAGGAAACTCGAAGAGGCTTCGTCGGATACGCCTAATCTCTGCCATTATGGTTAAGAATCAAACATCGTTATCGCTTGGAACCGCAAAACCGTGACACTGGATCTGTCGAGCGGTGATGCTGATAATTACGAATGCCACATAAAAATTCCTCGGTCTTGCAGAAACACCACAACAACAGGAAGGCGATCAATCAACTCTCCAGGATCTCCACGCTGGACAAGTCTGGGCTTTGTTGCCTTTGTTTACGGACATGTTTGCACTTGTTCAGAGAGACTGTGGCGGAAAGGCTGGCTGATGGAAGGCCAATTACCTTCAGCCTCTCATCCTGTCACAGTCTGAGGTGAACCACATGACCTTTGAAGAGGTTGGTCGCCCGGGGAGGCCATTGTTTCTTTTTAGATGTTTCACACCAGAGAAAACTGCAAACGTTTCTTCTAACGGTCCTCAAAGGCCTTCAAAAGAGAGACGTGCGTCATATTTTACGAGCGCAGGCCTAAATCAGGCTTTATCTTACATCTTCATAATGATGCGAAATTCCCTGCTTCTTCCTTGTTCCCGAGTAAAGTATGCTAAAAATGTAAAGTCTATAAACTGATTGATGTTTCTCGCACTTCTTCTCTTTAAGGTTCATTCGATTTTGTTAAAAAAAGGTGTCTGATGCTTAATGACGCTAGTATTATTCCACCTATGAGAACCGATGACATCTTGCAATATTTGTGCCTTTTTTAAATGAACGTACTGATTTTCTGGTGACGATTTCAAGAAATGCATTTATAAGTAAAAAGGGAAAGTAAAGTCTTCATAAGGACAGTGACAAATCTACCAGGAATTGTGGCATCAGATAGCATTCAAATTTGAGTCAAGGACCAAAAGATTTCCCTGCACAAATTCCAATATTGCATTTCATTTGAACTGTTACAGCCATAATTATTTCTATCACATGTGTCAAATTTCTAATTTGGATGGATGGATGGATGGATGGATGGATGATGGATGGACGAACGGATGGAAGGACGGACAGACGAACGAACATACATACATGGAATGGATAAAATAGATGTCCCTTAAATATATTCCAAATATTGCTTCTTAATATTAAAGCTCATTGCTGTCCCTTAAATGGTGGCTTTAGACATTTAATGTTTCAGCATTGAGCAAACGAGCCAAAATTGAAATTGCCAAAATTTGCCTCAAACCAATACCGTGCGAGTATTTACAACTTTGATTAAGTGTATCGGCATACTTTCAATTAAAAATTTTCATTCCATCACTAAGGCCCAATCCCGATTCTACCTCTTAGCCCTTCCCCTTACCACTACCCCTCGTTTTGCGTGTTCACGTGAAGGGGTAGGGGTTTCCCAATTCTCTATAGCTTGAAGGCGTAGGGCCAAGGGAAAGGGCTAGATACCCCTCGAAAGGGAGATTTTTCAGAACCACACTCGAAACCAAGCGGTAAGAAAACCCTTCAGAACACACCAGCTACAATGGAAGCACAGCTGCACCTGGAAGTCAGGAGATGCACAAATTAGAGCATATGCAAAAAGCATATGTTTTAATACATTCATAACTGCGTTCTTGTTTTATCTTCATTTTTCATTATTGCTTAAAAAAAAAAAGCTAAAATAAAAACCACTAAATTATCCCTAACTCCTATACAGCATGTTGTTTTTGTGTTTGAATATGGCCACTGTAATGCGCAGTACAGTTACTGCGTAGATCTTATTGCTACATTATATCGTTATGATAACATGATATCGGTTGCCTTCAGTCATTTCCTGAAGATAAATACCAAAAAACACCACAACTGGAATAACTATAGCAGCCGCGATCGTCTGATCTCATATGAAGCAAGAGATCGCGATGACGTGTGAGGGTGTTGTAGTGGTATCCCATTTCTTAGTGGTAAATTTTGGAGCCCTTCCCCTTCACACTCTGTTTCAAGGGGTGTTTCAAGAGGGGAGGGGTAGGGGGACAAAAATAGAATTGGGATTGGGCCTAAGAGTTTTTCCCCCTTCACGACCCAATAAAATGTCTAATGTAAATATGTGGTACGATTAAAATATCACTAATGTAGTATGATGGGTGTCATTTAAAAACTAACACCATAGGCTGTATCGCTTCATTGACAATGTTGCTTCCGTTGTTGCACACTTCAGAATCACTACATAAAATCTGATCCGCTCTTCAAGGCGTGCTACTCGTTTTGCATACAGTTAGTGTAAATGGTGACGCTGCAAGCATATTTGGACACGGAAATCCATTGCAGCTCCGATTACTCGCGTAACGTGACAACTAAAACAACATCCATTACAGCTGGCACTGTTTGCTGAAACCTTAAGTAAATCTTACATTTTATCCATCACCTTTAAAACGGCAACATTGCAGGAAAAAAGGGATTTGATCAAATGCTTATTTCTCCTCCAGATTTACTAGGTGCAGTTTTATGTCTGCAGATGCAATATGACAACACGTTTCCCTTTTGCTCTCGCTGGGTTCACTTAAGGATCTAGAGTGGAAAAATACCAAAGGCGTCCAAGAACCAACAACCTCCTTTTGCAAAAATAAAAACGATGGTAAAAAACAATTCGCTCGCTATACTAAAGGGTGTTGCCTCGACAGAGAGTAGTTGGGTGAAATAAAGGTTACAGATCCCTACAGGGTAAATCTAATTAAACTGCCTTTTACTACGCAGTACGATTTCGCACCTGCGCGGTCACGCTACTGTCCCTGACTGAATGCTATTTTACACTCGACTCCTTTTCTTAAAAACACTGCAAGCGGGAGGAGCTAAAAATGTCACATTTGCCCTCTGAAAATAAGATCCAACAGAGCTTAAAACCCAAAAATACACCAGCTGAAAAGACTTCACAGGGAGGGCGCTAAGCAAACAAACAGAACTGAAGCCATGCGGACTGGGGAGAAAGACTGGAGGGGAGTAAAGATGCTTTGCTTACAAAGAAAAATAAAGGCTGTTTGGCTGCTTTGATTTTATAGCCACGGGTTTCTCTTAGTCAGCAGGGATGCAGCGATTCGGTGACAAACGCACTGCGCGGCTCCCTGAACCCAAACGTCAAAACCAAACCCTCGTCTTCTCTCCATATCTGGATCGTGTTGAGCTGAACAGATGATTTTTGCCTTCGGAGGACAGCTGACTTTGTCTGCACTAGGCTTCATCCCTGGTTTTCAGACCTAAATTAGAGACAGGCAGCAGACTCTGTGCTGAGGGTCCGGCCAAGGCCTGGGGGATAGGGGACAAGAATATTCCCAAAAAGCATCAGATGAAAGGGCTGCGTCCCTGTTTAAGGAGGGTCTCTTTCAGAAGGCTCGAGAGCAGCTTATAAACTCCCGCTAATTCAATTAAGCGGCGTTACAGCAGGCTGACTGGGGCCTCACGTGAGGAGAGGTACGAGCAGACAGACAAAAACAAAGAAGAGAGGGAATAAACAAGAGTAAAATGGCAGGGAAGGAGTGTTTTGATTAACTTTTGTGCTTTTCTATGTAAAAAAATAAATAAATAAAAAAGTTTTCATGGCATGCTACTCTTTTTGCATACAATTAATGTGAATGGTGACTGATGCTCAGCATCGAAACGGTGTCCATTTAAATAAATCGCTTGAAGCCAACAGACTAAATACATTTTGAAACATGCACATTTTGCACTCATGACAGCTATTTCTTCACAAAGCCATCGTGTGAATTCAAAAGTTTTAGAAATATTGCGCATGTCTTATGCACTACATTCATGGTGTTGCGAAATGTTTTGATTCTGACAAGGCCGGTTCATCATTTACTTTCATTTTACTGGATGGAACAACATAAGCATAACCTAAACGTGTCCTTTCAGTTTGAAACGTGTTGATTAGCTAATACTATAATAATAAGAGTCAAAATCCTAGAATATAGAGAGAAAAGCGATATAAATATTTCATGACACTGTCTCCACTCACATTTTCCATATAAAAAGCTTTACAACTGACTGAAATCAAACCTTAAGAGTATTTAGGTTGACCTATATAATTTTCGACTATTTTCAATTGATGTTTCACATTCGACACTTCATCCTGCAGTTAAACAGCAAACAATCCTTTTCACGGTTTAATTAAAAAAAGTCCTTAAAGTCCTTACTTTCTTTTCATGTTTTCTAGCTTTTTACGACTGAGAGTTCAATAGGTGCATTTCAGATGAAAGGCACATTTCATAAAAAAATAAGGATGGGAAAAAACCAAAGCTGTGTGAGAAAAGTGCGTAGGTGTTTAGTGTGTAGGTTTGCTGAGGCACATCACTGTCACCGAGCCAATAAAATGATTTACTGTAGGTACACAGCCTGGGGTAGTGCTTTTTACTGTTACTTCACCTCAAGTCTCCAAGATGCTTCATATTAAACTTTGACTTTTAGGAATCCGCTTGCCATTGACTTCCCCTAAATAAAGCATATGCTGCACTTTGTGTAACGCATAGACCGCTATGACTTAATCACCAGCAAAACAATTACAAACAATAAAAATAACATTAAAAAATGCACAGATGCACAGTGATGCACAGAGATGCAAACCTTCTTTGTTGCTATTGCTGCAAAAGTTGCCCAAGCGACTGATATGTTGCGGGTGAGAAACACCAATGAAACTTGTTTGAACTGTGAACCAAACAGGTTTTTTTAAAAGAAAAGTTATTCAAAAGTTACAGCGAGGGGGCATTCAGTCCTTCTGTACAAATCCCAAATCTTTCTGTTTAAATCCAAATAAATCAGTGCGGTCATTCTCTAAAACGCTGATGCCGAAAGCAACATGATCCATTTAGAAAGAATTTAAATCCACAGATCATCACTGATTTACTGTCATAACACAAGCGGTAACCTGGTATTGTGACAGATGTATGCTATTTTCATATAGACTTTTATTGTGCAATTAATATATTACATATATTAAAGAAGAAATTAATTTACAGGATTTTTGTTAATAAACCTCATCAGTTCTGCTTTTTACAACAATTTTTATTGCAAACACCATATAAATATTTAGGTAAGCTGCTTTTTACAGTGCTACTTGGTGCGATACCTGTGGAGATCATGATCTACAAATGTATAGCTTTTATATATCTATATATTAAGCGTATAGAGACGAATTTATAATATTTTAATTAATCGCATCTCTACCAAAACCACCAAATCCCAATCTGAAGATCTTGCTCTCAAATGTTAGTCTGACGCACTTGGACCTAAAGAAATAGTGAAACAAAAGTGTGAAATATTCTGCTAAATACATTTTAGCAAGTGCTTTCAGGACTTTTCTTCTGTACGCAAAAATTAGTCTGGATCCCTGATTTCAGATCCACATTTTCTATGAAAAATCAGAGCTGAAAAAGTTTCCACAAATAACCTTTGCAGACATGAGTGACTGCTCCATTATACGTGCCAGAGATCATATCTCATAATATCTACGAGCAAATAACACTTATTATGCTGACATGTGGCAACTGGAACAGAAACTGGGCAAAGGACCAAATTGTTTCCTCTAGTGGGTAAATTCCACACAGGGCAGTCATAAAATCCCTATCACTTGACTAGTACATTAACTGCATATAGATGTCATAAAAGTGATAAAACCCAAATTATCCCATAATCACGCACACGACACATCAAGGCAAAGAGTATTGTACTTTCCTGACTTCAAATAAACAACAAAATAAACTCTGAATCTCTAAATGTTCAAAAGATTTCAGATCAGACCGACCGTAAACTGTCGATCGTGAAGTGTTGTTTTTTTGAAGGATCTCCATGAAAACGATCGACTTTCCAGGGCTAGGGTTTGAATCCTTTTAGATGTTTTCAAATAAATCTTAAATGTTCTTGGATCAAGTTTGCTGGTTTGTTTGTCTGTACAGTGCAAGCGCACCATTTCATGGACTTTTACAAATCTGTATTTATGCCAATGCATAAGTGCATATTGCAAATGCATAGCGCTCGTCGGCTATTCAATTAGCAGGGCCCAAATAAAAAAGAAGTGGTGTGGTACGTTCAAAACAGGGTTAGCGCTTATTAACAGAACTGCTTCGTATCCTAATGATTACAGTTTACGACGCACATTAAATATTTGCTGCCGGTTATCATGACACTCTTCCATCTGGTCCAAGGTTGCAGACAGAGAGGAGACTCTAAATGATTTTATGATTATACTTGGAGCGCACACCTGCATTAAACCAGCCAAATAACAGACAGTAAACCTTAGGAGTCATGCGATGCTGACTGGAAGAGTCTGACTTTTCCCTAAACTGGGGGAAGTGCAATAGCAGATACAGGCTCAATCTGCGTGCAAGCAGACCACAGGAGACCTGCGGAGGCCCAGATAAGATTACTGCTCTTGAGAGCGGTGCAGGGCAAATGGGGGCAAGTCTCTGCATCGAGCCAAATTTTGTGAGGTTAACCATACATTAAGTGCCGAGGCTTTATCTGCCGTTTTACCGCTGAAACCTATATAAGCTCCGTTTCAAAATCTAGTTGAGTGGCCATGCCGTCTACGTAGACAACCTTTTGGAATTCTTAGTCCTTTCACACTTTTAGAACATAGTTTTCTAACTTTTCCATAGAGATTCAAAAAAATTCCTCGAGGTAACGTAGCAGTTCTCTTGGCCCATTTGGTCATCTCTTCGCCCATTAACATTCACAATTAATGATTTGGATGCTTTTATATAAAGTGACTTAAAAGTGAGGATAAAAGAAGCAGTATATAAATGCTATGACAAGTTTAAGTTAGTTAAATATTTTTATTTTATTGATTTTTCCCCTCTGAGCATATGATAGGAGAGAGTGCGTCCTGTGGAGTACGCTAACAATACATGAAGGACGCAAAGAATTGCACTGTTTCCAAAACGTTTCGTTAATAAGAAAGTGTCTGGTGCATGTGCACAGGAGTGTGTGAATTTTACGATCATCGATTCCACTACAACGGGAAAACAAATGTACGCTCGCTGTGCTTTTAATCGCAATGACATCACGTCCTGCTTTTTGATTGGTCTACATGTCATTGGCCGGTCTTGTTTTCACACATGGGTTAAACTGCACTAGACCTTTAGTTATGTGTGCCAAATTTCAGATAGTAGCGTTTCCATTAATTAGTTTCAAACCTTAGACGACTCATTCGTTACTGGTCTGTCTTTCTGAAAACAGACATTATTTTTAATGCCATCACCACAAAGAATGATTTGTGCTTCCTAATCAGAAGCAGATTAACGTGACAGGATAGGATAATGTGTATATACACAGTATATATTTTTACGTTTATAGTCACCGAGTTCAAATTCCATTTCTTTATTCGTGGAGGTCAGAGGGTCTAGAGACTTCGCATAGAGATGTTCTGGTAAACCATAAATTATATTTGCCATTTCTTAATAACCTGGCCAATCGTGTCTTTAATTATGACTAAATATGGGGACAGTCCTATATTTTCCTAATTGCGAGTCATTAATGGTCCGGCCCTAAAATCAAAGAAAGTCTTATGAAGTGGGTGGCGAACATCAAAGTTCACATTCAAAAGTGACATAATGCTCTGGGATTTGGTGACGGATCAAACTTCCCTTTTCACAGAGCCTTGATTGACCTCATGGAAGACCTTTATTGGTGTCCATTTTTCAAGGGTGCCATTACAGAAGGGTGGAGAAAAGAGTGGATGGAAAAAAATATGACACGATGGGAATGGCTGAACATGTTTGTTGACTGGTCACCACAATGCCATGGAAACCACTCTATATGTGACTCAAAGTATGTTAGATGACAAAAGTTTTCAAAGAAAAAAAAATGTTGAGTAGCTATACATATCGATGACATCGTATGTGTCGCAGAATATGAAGAAACATCAGTATGACTGGAGCTTATTGCATTATATTACAAGTCATCTGAAGCCATATGACGGCTTTATCGAGTTTACTAAATCTCTCTAAAATTTGTTCACGAGATTCTTGTTCAGCTCACCGACTACGTTTACATTGCACAAAATGATTTATTCCAAGGTTTCTGTTGGAGACCGATTTTGTGTGGTCATGTTCACCCAAAAATAAAAAAATGACCTCATCCTTCAGCCATCCTCATGTGGTTTTAAACCTTTATAAAAGTTTCTTTGTTCTGTTGAGCACAAAAGAAGATATTTTGAAGAATGCTGATTCCCATCGACATCGATAGTAAGAAAAACATAACTACAGAACTAAATTGGGCCCATATCTTATTTTGTGATCAAATGAACAAGTTTAGGGTGAGTAAATGATACCAGATTTTTCATTTTGGAGCCAACTTTCCCTTTAACACACAAGTGGTTTTTCTTCAAATTTTTTAAATGTGTGCCTGGAATCTATAAAATTACCAATATGAATAAGCTGCATGTATATGCAGGTTAAAATCAGGTTGCAAACAGTGCAAAATCACTTTGATGAGTTGAACCGCTTAAAACTCTTTAGCAATAAGTGATTTCTGGTTTGCTAGAATTAGGTCACAAAACTTTTTTTCATCGTTGATGAAGTTTATACAGATGAAATTCGTTTATTCAGTTTAACCATTTGAGAGAATTTATGTTAACAAAAATGTAACTAACTAACGAACTAACTAACTAAATTAATTAATTAAATTAATTAATTATAAATTAATTAATAAAGACAATAAATATTTAGGTTTCTTACATTTTCATAAATCTTAATTTTTGAGATCGGATAAAATGTAATTTTACAAAATATTAAAGCGATGACTGTATAATTAAATATTTATTTTGGCACTACCAGGAATGTGAAAAAAAGACTTGGAAGATTTGGAATTTATGATGAGAGTTAAGGCAATGAAAACAAAAAAATAAAGCTTGCAAAGGCACTGGCTAAAAGTAGAAGCACAGCTCTTAACAGTAACACACGCCATAAGTGCCGAAAATAGCTGACTGCTAATTCAGAAGTACAGCTCGCCACAGCAATTACACCCTTAAAATGCTGCCTGTTTTCAGATGTTATCGCAGGACAGATTTATTCCTTATTAATGATAATGATACCCTAGCCACTCTATTTTCAGCCAGTCTTGGTTATTTCCAGACATATTTAGCACTGGCAAATCCGAATGTTTTACTTCCACAGAACAGTTGAGGCTTCAAATCTGAGCTGAAACCACAGACCACACTATGGCACTACGTAATGCCTGATTAAAGAGGGGGGAAAGTGTAGGCCGAGCGTGCAGCAGGCAATCCCTTCGTTCCGTACCCAAGATGAAGCGAGCGGCCCGTCAGCATTACTTTACCCCAGATGATCTCAGCGCGCTCAGCGGAACAGGGCCGGACGCCAGGTTTTCAGAGTACGAGTATATGCAAAAAAAGAGAGAATTCAACAGTTATCTAATTCTGTCAGGAAGCTTCAGGGGCCTTTTGGATACTTGTTAATATCTGGAACATGTGGCCAATTATACAAACGCTTACGTGTCAGGTCTCGAATAAAAAGCGAAACACAAGTCTAGCTGTTTTGCTATCATAACTGCAGCAAACAGCTGATAACAACTGATGCTTAAAACTTAATTACGTACATAAAAACTGAAACATGATTAGATAAGAAATTATAAAAAACACATGCTTGCAACAAATGATTTCTGACTCTGCAGGACTTTCAGCTTTCGGTTCTGCTATAAAGCATCTTTATCAGAACAACAAAATGAAACTAAACGATTATTAGACAGACAGGAGAAACTTGAAGCACCTGACAGATTCGAGTCCATTGCGTCAAGAAACATCACTGATTTCCTGATAGAAAAAAAAAAAAAAAAAAAATCTCTTCCTAACCTCCTAATGGAACTTTAAATGAATGAGCGATTGGGCTGTACTCTTGGCACGGTCTGATCTCTAGGCGTTGCCTTCTGCTGTTTTGGCTTAGCTAATTGAATGACTTGCTCTACTGGACTTTCCAGTCTGGGGACATGTTAAAATGAGGTTTTCCTTTTGCTTCAGATGCCTTTATCTGTCATTACAGACTGTCTGAAGGTGTTGTGGTATTTTCCACACCCTGCTTTATCTTCTTAATTCCTCGTTCCTTAAAATCAATTGAAAACGTTAGAGGTGAGGCTCACAGTCTCCAGATGCTGAGACATCCTTCCCCGAATGAACAGTAAAACGATCAGGTAGAATAAGTAGCATGAATGTGTGAATTGCACATAGTTGTTCTTTATATGATTAATCAGCTTTGATGAAGCAAGAAAACTTTTGTCATGTAACACATACACATACTTTTGTTATTATAGAACGAATGCAAAAACAGACTGCAAACATAAAATACCATGTTAGGAGCAAAACATACAGAAATATATATAGTCTCATAAAACGTTAATTACGCTCAAAAAATAAAGGTGCGAGGAAGAACCTTTCACAGTGATGCCAGTAGAGAACCTTTTTTGTTCCCCAAAGAATCTTTGTAGTGACAACTTCTTTGAATATCCTTTTTTTATAGCGCGATGAAAATTTGAATCGTCTCAATCATCTTTTGTATAATGAAAAGCTTCCATAATGGTCTTAAAAAGCCTTAATTTTTATGAGTATATGAGTAAAGACTGTACAAAATGCTCAAATGGCTTTCATGCACCTATTTTACTTTATGAAAAAGCCATTAATTAATCAGATCATAGTGGTGTCATTTGAAGAAATATCTGCAGCACGCATTCAATAATTTCCATTAATTTGATAGTATTACAACACAGACTGAAGATTAAAACAAAACCATATCCTTTACCGTTTTAAATAACGTATATTGTCAAGTTTCTTTAATTGTCTTGTATAAATTGGCACCGTCTGTCAATAGTAATGCAGGTAATCATTCTGTTACGATACTAATCAAAAGCTGGAATTGTCAAAACCTGAACTGCATTTAAAGTTAATTAATGTGATCAACGCATTTTAATCTTCATAATCCTATAATAGTGGAAATTATGCAAACATATCAAGCTCGTTTCACCTACTTAAGAACATTGACTGCAATAATCATTTGTCTAGAACATATTAAACCCTGACATATACACGTTTAAAAACAAAAAAAGGGCCAAGGAATAATAATTACATTTATCAAAAGTGACAGTAAATAGCAGTCTTTGATATTCGAATGTTTTTTCTGCAAAAATGTTAATCTGACAACCGCTTTCAACACTGATAATAAACGTTTCTTAAGGATCAAATCAGCCTGTCAAATGAGTGATTATGAAGAATCAGGTGACACCGAAGACTGAATAAAAGACATTTTAAATATACTAAACAGAAAACAGATATTTTAAACCGATTCAGTTTTTTAGTTCAAATAACGTATTTTGGTGAGCGTTTTCTCAAAAACAACTGTCATATGTCTGCATTTGTTCTTAAAATCACGTTCTACTTTTCTTCAAGGATTTGTCAGTACACATGTATCTTTGCACGCACATTTAAACTAAGGATTGCTTGACAAGAATCGCATCTGAAGCAATTATCATGACATAAATCACATTTTCTGCCACACTGAGTTAATGATTCACAGCTATGCAAAATAAAATAAACGCGAGCATGCCTCGGACGCAGTTAGACCATAAATTCATGGGTAATTTTCTACTGGCAGCTGACAGCTTGCATCTATTAAAACCTGGAACGGGGCCTATATGCCAACTAAGTTCCACAATGAACAATGAAAAGTCAGGGAGGAACGTGACTTTGCCCGGCGCGGATCAGAAAGCTGCCGTTTCTTGATAACTTGGGTGAGTTCGGAGTCTGGACGGTGACATATGGCAGGGTGTGAGTGAGAAAGTGCGTGGATTTTCAGAAAGCTGCTTTAGTCACCTGCTAATGGGAGCAGACTGCCCATGTGAGTCAATCAAGAGCTGATGACGGCGTTTGCTTTCGCCCATTCGTCACATAAAAGCATATATACACACAACAATGCCTGCTGAATGTGTGATGTTTGGGCGTCCATGTGTGAAGTCCAGTAATAATATCTACAAATACAATTTTCATCATTTACACTATAATAATTTTCTTCAATATAATTGGTTCGTAAATGCATACATTTTCAAAAAATATGTCCAGTATGCTGTATTTGAATGTTTTGTTCATTTTAGCATGACATTGTACACGGTTAACTAACTACTAAGCTCGTTAAAAATCGCATGGGCTTCATCCTGGCCTGTGTTTACACCTCTGTCGTTCTACAGATCTGTTCTATGACGTTATCGTGGTAATGTTTTGCTAAGATTGACACAGTTTTGTACAGACAATATCATGTATCCCAATCATTATCCTACCAGATGTGGTCCCTTCAACAGACGGCGAAAATTTTATTGCCACTGTAAGCACTGGCGATTCAGTGTTGCCAGATATTGGTACAAAACAATGAACTAAAGCAATACCAAAAAAATTACCAAAATAAGTTAAAATCTTGTATTATTTTGAAACTGGATACAGACTCGCTAACCCCAACTTTCATCTTCCCACTTTATTAAAGCCCTAATTACTTTATTAATGCTGTCAAATGAAGTATTAAAAACCAGTCTAACGACACGGCGCTTATGGTAACTAGATCTGGCAACATGACGAGGCACTTTTACAAGCTTCTCTGCAAGTCAGCTTCATGAATTTACATAGTGACATGATTTTAAATAATAGTGCATAGCTACAACTTACGATTTTATTTTTGAAATAAGGTCTGGACCTTGGTGACCTCATCACAGCCTGTGGGCCTTATACACAACACATTTCCAAATCTTACACGCCCGTCCGAATGCTGACTTTACGCACACACACCTAAGCACAAACAGAACTGTGCAAATTATACACAAAGACCCTCCCTGAAATGTAACCAAACCCAACAAGTGGACAGCAAGGCTACTAGGGTTTCCGAACAATTACAGGGAAAGAGATGAACTCATCTCCCTGTAAATATACTGTGGCAGTGCAAACTCCTCCATCCTTTGAGTGTCCGGGATGACAGAAACTGTGTTTGGGAGGTGATGTCATCTTTATTTGGAGTCCCAAGCAAAACGGTAAAGGTAAACAGTCAAGTCGTGTTAAACGGGTCCAAAAGTCGAAGGCCTGTGACTGATGCAACGCGTATCAAAGTTGGAGAAGGAAGCAGGAAGTGATTCAGCTGATGCCATTCCACACCCGTCAAGGGAAAATACAGAGTAATACTGGCTTCCTTAAAGACTCCAATCAAAAGTTCAAAAAGGGAGCTTGTGGCTTTTTAGTCCACGTCTGTCAGTTTTGATGACTGCCTGATGATTGCTTAATACTGGCAAGTTGCAAATGAAAATTACTTAAAATTATTGATAATAAAAAAAAAAAATCAATAACCTAAATCAATAATTAATGCAAAAGCTTTTTTCAATATTTCTACAAAAACAAAGCTGCACACATATTAATATTGTTAAAAACAAAATACTTATTCAGCACTAATAAACAATCATGTGACACGGACTACAGTATTAATGCCGGAAATTTAGCATGACTGGAATAAACTGCATTTCAAAATGTATTTAATTAACAAACATGCTATTTAAGTTAATATTTCACAACATTAATCCTTAAATATATTTTTTTTTAGCCAAATAACTGCACCAGCATTGAGCAAAAACTTCTTTTAAATGTTAAAAATATGACTTCTGGATGTCAGCGTACAAACATACACATACATATAGCTTTAAAATAGTAACACGTTAACAGCCTTAACTAGTCTCACCACTGAAATGTTAACGTTTTCTCAGGATTTATCTTGGCACGTTGCTACTTGCCACATCGTTCTACAAATTCGTTTTAAAGGTTGTGAAAGTTCACTGAAATTAAATTGCTCATAATCTGAGACGCACGCACGATAACGATCGCATAACCTATGGATAATTTCGAGGTTTCCTCTACAAAAGAAGCCTCTTTGTCGGTTTCCAACGTTTGCGACTGTTTTGTAACACAGTCTGTAAAAATAAAGCCCGTTTTACTCTTTTTTTCCCTTTTTAAGCGCAGTTAATTGTTGTTGGAGTATGAGGCAGCGTCATCCTGCACGGGCGGTGGTTAGGCTTTGTGGTCAAGTCAGAGACAGAAGGCTCCAGTTTGCAGTCCTGTAGAGACAAAGCTACTGGTTTCAGACGTTTATTTAAAAATGGACAACCCTGTGTAGGGCCTCACTACTGTTTAATGGCAACAACTCTCAGTTCAAAGATCATCCTACAGACATCTTTTGTAATTATGAAACCTCTTAAACCTTTTTAGCAACCGTTTCTCCTGCCGTACGTACACGCATAGAGGAAATTGCTCTTATTTCCACTATGAAATAAGTCGCATCTAGTGCGTGAGAAGAGTGAAAATCCACCAATGCAAAGAAAAGTAGCAAGCCCACACGTACACTTCACACAGGAAGTTCAAAGACAACCCCAACAGGAAACGAAAAGATAACTCTACCTGACGGCTAGAGACTGTGAACAGCATTCACGGTCTTATCCATACACACCCATTGATTACGCCCATTTCTACTTACAACTAAAAAATAGTGAGGTTAAATGCAGTCCTTTGACGTTTTAACTTCTCTGTGAGCCTAGGCATGTCTTCACAGATGAGTTCTCCCACTTATGGTGCAAGAGAGTGTGCTGAACGCAGGGAAAGAACGGCACCAACACATTTAGTACATGCAACTTCTGCTTCTTCATCAGTGTCTTCAGACTAGCAATGAGTGATTCATATGATTGCAGCTGAAATGACCTACACTCACAACTCAATGCAGAGCCACGTTGAAGATCATGTTACAACAAATATGGTACAAAAAATAGCATGCAAGCTCATTTTTTAAAAGTGAAAATGAAATAAAAAAACAATTCTTTTGTGCTTATTATAACATTTTTCTTCAATTACGGAAAAATAAAATGCATAAAGGGAAAATGCAGGCTTTATAGGACACTAGCGATACCATTTGTGCTAATGAACTAGTACTTTTTTATGCAGCTTTTTTCCTGTTTGTTGTTCCTGGTTTGGTGTAAAACACATGCATGACCTCAAACATCCACCAATTACAATCTTCAAGTGAACAGTTTGTTAATGCACTCAAAAATCCCCTTTGTGATGTAAGAAAAAAAAAAGCCACATGGAAATCGAGATATGCGAATTGTAAGAGACATTGACTCACTGACCACAACATCTGCCACCTATGGCATCTCTCTCATGATTGATATTTTAAAATCGCTCTTCTTGGAGTTCCCCTTTTCCCAGAGCATTCATGCATTTTACTGGACTGAGAGTTGCAATTGTCTAATAAAAAAAAAGGCAAGGTGCAGCACACTCAGTTTTGCTGACTAAATGTTATAAACCGCAGTGGCTCACGTGTTTTATGGCAATTTCTCTTACATTCAGAACTTTTTTTCTGCTGCAATGAAAATAAGACTGCAGATCATCTTACAGTCATCTGAAAAGCAGAATGTGGTGGCCTTAAGCCAGAGAAAAGTATGTTTTTGGGCCAATCGGTAGGACTGTGACTTCAACTATCAGGTCAAACGATCAATAATTTCTCAATTTGTCTCCATTTTTTAAGTACCAATTAAGTAGCAATTTCATAATAGCGATTATATGGTCAATAGACAACTGGTACAACGCAAGTGCCTTGGTTATTTTGTAAAACACTGTTCTACTAGCATCGGTGGTGGAAAGTACTAAAATGTCATGCTCAAGTAAAAGTACCATTACTTGACAAATAAATTTACTGTAAACTGCACCGAAAAAATATAGCTTTGAAATACAATTCAAAAGTATGAGTTAAAAATAACCCTTGATGCACTTAGCCTATGACCAGGCTGAGACCAGGTATATACATGTGGATATATTTTTGCTCTTTCTAAGCAGAATTTTGTGCAAAAATGTGTGGATTTGTGTGGAATAATTTTGGCAATATAGTAACATGAAAAAAAATTATAAATCTTTAATTTTTATTTAAAGTTTACAATGCATATTCAATTACAACCACTTGTTTGGAAAACAAAGCAAATCTTCTAAATCTTTCTACTAAAAGACTAAATATTATTTTATAAGCTATTGTTAACAAATATTTTAAAATGTGCATATTAGCTAATGATATCAATGAAATTAATATAATAAATGAACAAGTATATATTTACACATTTACTTAGGTAAACAGACTGAATGATGGCCTAAAAAAAATCTGTGACTTCTGTGCACAAAGATCCCATTTGGGACCTTTGAACCCTGGGATTAACAAACGTGTCCAGCGGTTGGCACAGCTCACCGAGCTCATGCAGCACTGATATGTAACTGAAAGCGTTTAGCGATTTCACTCATCATGCAGTAGGCATCCTTCATCTTCCCTTTAGGGACTTGCAGTCTAAACAGTCTCGCAGTTGTTGAGTGTAACAATTTTGCATCTCTTTGGACACTTTTAATGCACTTTTTAACATCTTTTCCTATACTGAGAATCACAGGACTGATTATTCTACTTAGAAAATGATGCAGTAAAGAGAGATAAAGCACTAAAATGTTACGTAAAAGTGCACGTTTTTTTACAACGATTTAGTAAAGCACAACTCTTGAGAAAAACGACCCAATCACAGTAATCTGACTATTTGTGATGGTTAATTTACACAACTAAAATTCTATCAATAACGATAATCACTGATCACTAAAATAAATCAAGCGTTTAGAAATCTCCAAATTTGTTCTCCACTGTGTGTATGAAAGACTGGACCAAATCTTCAGTCTTCTGTTTTTGCACTCCCGATCACTTTCACCTCAGGTAATGTCATTTGAAAAATGCACATAAACTTTAATCAAACTGTGCTGTTCTTATGCGGTTTTGTTTTTTCACACTCATAACCTTTTCATTCAGGTTTGAACTGGAATAAAAACCGCTGAAGCATAAGGCCTTGAGTCTGCCAAAAGTCCCTCCATGCATTTGCCTCGGCAGTTGATTTAAGCTGTGAAAAAATAGCGCACAGGCCTAAATCAACTGGCTTTTATTTATGATCGTCCATAAAGACGCATTGTTGGGGATGCGGGGTCTGAGTCAGGCACCACGGCTGTGAGCGGGACACGCTACGAGGCTAATTCGGTGCTGAGTTTGTCCTCTGATTAGGTCACGGATACTGCAGGGGTTAATGTGTAACTCTCGTGGCCTACTGCGCTTGCCAAGTCCAGCAAACACGAGCAGGAGTGGGAGGGAGATACGACTGGCTCCTAATCAAATATGCTATCAAATCGTGCAATTTCTCGACCTTGTTAACGTACGTTTGGCCAGAAATGGACCCATATGGGCACTGAGGGGGAGTGCTGATGAAGTCACAGAAAACTAGTGCATGAACTTCTTAATCTACACAAAGCTTGTAAATGAACAGTACTGTATGTCTATATTTATCTGTGTGATACAAACACACACTCGCACAGATGTTATGAAATAAAAAAAAAAAAGGTTGAGTATACTTTATGTGTGCATTACACTTACACACACACAGCACTATGCTTATTGTAAACTTTATCCCAGTTCTATTGCTCAATGGTCTGTTGGGTTTTTTCTACGTTATACACATAATTCATCTGAACTTCAGTGTTTGGGCTCTTAAGCTAAAGCTAGTGGTTAGTTTCCTGGAGGCAGGATGAGCTTCTTCCTCCTACAGGTTTAGCCAGACTTCTTTAAGTAATCTACTCTTCACAAATCATTTGCATTTTATCTTTTGTGACAATTGTACATCCCCCCCCCCCTTTTTTTTTTCTCAATATTGATTTTCTGAATGTTTGAAAAATAATTAATCATAATTTCAGCTTGCATCTTTTTTTCTTTAGTATAATAAATACAATACTACATTTAATTAATATGTTTTCAATTTATACTTTATTTAGGTATTACTTTCAAATTTGCTCCTTTGAAATTGGGGAAACTGCTTTATATAATGTTCGCTTTAGAAATTGTTCTTTTTGTTGACAGGGTTTACAGTATTCATCAACTATTCAAGCCATTTTTTGTGTTTTGTGCAATTTTTCCAATATAATTGTAGCACACTTCATTTTCAAGTAAAATGAATCTACTGATTCGCATCTACTATTTAATGTCAAGATGCTGAATCAATCATCTGCACAAGGTTGGTAACAAATATATTATATTTATATTTGGTAGTTTGACTGTTAATTGCTCAAGTCATTAATAGACTGGCTTCAGAAAACTGGATTCCAGCAGATGATGGCATGCAGACATCAGTTTTATGAGAGGAGAATATTAAAACCACAAGATCACCTCAGGGCCCTCACACTCCACCTCTTCAAGAGAGACGGCAGGGATGTTTGTATTCTACCTCGCACGCTCTCTCTCTCTTCATCTCCATCCTCTCTCCTCCTTTAGTCCAGATCAGGTTATGAAGTCATACAAAAGTGTTGACTACACATTCCGATGCTGGGCCAAGGAGGATGTAATCAATGTGCAGGCATGTAACTCAAGTGCCAGTGAGATTAAGGGAGAGTTTGCTGCTGCGGCTCAAGAGTACAATGAGCTTCCTGAATGGCCCTACTGCATACCTCAAAGTCTGCGGATGTTTGTCCATGTCCTGGGACAGCGGTTATAAATCCATCATCTCTCTTAAATTTATTTATGCTGCAGACTACATGTGAATATGAATAGCCCTATCGCAACTAGTACATAAGAAGATGACTCTTTTCCTAACAATAAAATCCATTTTGAGAATGGGTCGCTGACCATAAGCAAGAGTTTGGCGCACAGCTCTAGTTTCATAGCAGTGGGCTAAGCCACAAGGTTTAGCCATTGTGGGATGATGGCTGACGATTTAAGACATCAAATGTAATTAAAGCAAAATCACAACTGGTTTACATTATTCCAAACAACTCAGGCTTAATTAAATTCTTAAGCTAGTTTCAGGACTTTAAAACACTAATGCAAACTTTTGCTTTAAGTGTAAAAACACTTTCAAACTACCATTGGATTGTGGTGATTGCATACTGAGTGGGAGTGGCTCCAATGACCTGCCTTCAATGATATTAGAGGGTGAAGGCATTTCTAAAAGTTGTTTGAAAACATGCTCTATTTTT
The DNA here is from genome assembly GCF_903798145.1 of Danio aesculapii. Classification (NCBI taxonomy): domain Eukaryota; kingdom Metazoa; phylum Chordata; class Actinopteri; order Cypriniformes; family Danionidae; genus Danio; species Danio aesculapii. The sequence continues at coordinate 40,720,518 of NC_079438.1, forward strand.
AGTTCTGATAAGTGACATTAGTGTGCAGAGACTAGGGTTGGCCAATTAATGAAAAAATAATCAAACATTCAGAACCTATAATCAATCAGTCACAATATTTCTTGGTCGATTTTTTCAATTACTTTCCCTACGTGTGTGGAGTGACGTGACTCCACTCTGTTACTTTCCACTACATTGGAAGCTGCGTCTCGAGATGGCATATTTCCATTGCATTCAAATTATTATTTACATTAAAATATTAATTTACAGAAGATGCACTAATATTTACAGAATATAAAAGACTTATTTTATTTAGAAGACACTGCTTATTTTCTACTTTTAAAGTGAAAAACATTAAAATAATTTTGTTTCCAAAAGTGCAAGTTATTTATTTTCACTTTTTTATAAGAATAAAAGTGACTGTTGGTTTTAGGCAATGTGTGTATTCAATTCAGTTGTTCAACGTTGATGTTCAATAAATAATCACAGTGTGTTTCCTTCAATTATTTTAAAATCAAGTAATGCACCCCTCATTCAGAAATCTCTCACTTGTTTATGTGAGCAGATTTAATGTACAAAAGCTGTCATGACGCCAACAAATAAAAAAAAAAAATAAAATAATCGTTCAATTATCGTCATCGAGTCAAATATTTAATTAATCGAGATTTTGGAGGACTTCCGTTAGGTGAGTCGTAGGATGGCAGCACAGAACGTACTCTTCCCATCAATATGTTCAAACAGCCCTTATACTTTTACCAATTCAAGTGAGTTTTGCGCTAGACGATTTTAAAATGAGTGGGGCAAAACCTAAAAAGGGGTTTGTAAAGCCAAAAATAAGCGAGGAGGAGAACGAGACGACGAATGACAACGACAAACTGTTACCTGAGAAAGAACATGGCGTCGAAACTTTGCGAGCAATGAGAGCACTCGGCAGAGATATCTCCAAACTGAAGACGGATTTAAGAAAAGAATTCAGCCAATTCAAAGAAGAGTTTAAAAATCATATGAAACAGAAGTGGACAAGCTCAAAAGCGACATAAACCAGAAGCTAGAAGGCATCTCCGAAGATTCAGTCACATGGCACAAGACTGAATGAAGCAGAGGAGCGAATAGCTGAACTCGAGTCGGCAAACCTTGAACTAAAAGGACGCCTTACAACACACCTAGAAAGAGCAAAAAAATTATGCAAAATAAAGTCACGGATCTCTAGGGCCGATCAAGACAAAATAATATCTGAATATACAGTATTAAAGAAGGAGCAGAAGGGGCATGATTAATTTCATCACGTCTTTGCTGAAAACTGAGCTTTCACTGGACTCTGGATTTAGACCTGCAGATACTGTATAAAGAGCACACAGCTCTCTCGGTCCTGGACCTCAAAATAGGAATACTATTCTACTCGAGATCGATTATAGTCAATTTCCTGCAGTACAGCACCAAAGATAAGATCTTGAAAGCTGCCTGGGCGTAAGAACCGCAACACGATGGCAAGCCGTTTTTCTTTGTGCACGATTTCCCCATGGAGATGAATGCAAAACTGAATGAATATAAATAACAGAAAAAAGTCCTCAAGGAGAACAAAATTCGATTTCAGACACCCTACCCAGCCAAGATGCGAATATACTGGGTGACAGGACCACAACTTTACGAAAACGCGGCAGAAGCTACGAAAGACTTGAAAAAGAGAGGAAATGAGATGGATCTGACAATGACGCAGCAGGTATCAGAAGACTCCCAGTGTCATGATAAGAAAGGCTTACACGCCGTACCCAGTGGCAAAGAGCTGGACGGATCGCTCCTGATAGTGTTCGGGAAAGGTTAAGGAGCTTTCAGAGACAAAACACCGAATGAAGATGAGCAGTTGAGAAACACCACTGACTGTTAATGTTACTATGGAGAGGTATGCGGAGGCACTGTTACGATACACAACCTACAAATAACGCTATTTCAAACTACCTTATGAGTGCGAACTGACTCCCGATGAAATACCGTTCTACAATTAGTTTGAATATGTGTTTTTCTCTCGAGAGTTATTTAAAGGTAAAAACTGTATCGTTCTGGACTTAATGTTTCATTTTGTATTTGAACAATTCTGATTCCTAGTTGGTTGGAATCCTCAGTGGCTTTAGAAATCATTTTGTTAATATATCTTAAGTTAATAATCTGAGTAAAAAAAAGAAAAAAAAAACCGGGACAAGTGATTGGATTGGTATATTTGAAGAGAATTCTTCTCATCTAAATGAGGGGCCCCTGCAAGTGGCAGGAATAAATCCCTCTCCCCAGGACTGGAGCTGGGTTTTGCTGGGTCAAACTGGCCTGCAACTGTGGAAGCCAATGTTCACTGTTCTTTGTTTAGTTTTATTACCATTTTTTTAGTTCTAAAGGTCGCCAACTTAACTTTCGAAATTACCATGCAGATTTGTTAAATTTGAATCGTTAAATGTAAATGGGTAAATAATCCAATTAAGAGGAGTAAGGTTAGCCAAAATGAAACGTGAAAAAAATCTAATCGCATTCCTTGCAAGAAACACACCTTTCCCCATCTGAACATGATAAACTTAAAAAATTGGATATACACAAACTTTCTATAGTTCTTTTAGGAAAAATAATAAAAGGGAGCTTCGATATCAATACATAATTCTCTTAATTTTTAATTGCTAAAAGAGATATTAGATAAAGAACGCAAATATATTTTGCTTCAGGGAAAACTAAATCAACAATTAATCACTTCAGTAAATATATAAGCACCCCCTGGAAGTAAAACGCTGTTCAATACAATTATCAACCTTTTGGCTATGGAAACTAAGGGAATGATGATATGTGGAGGTGACTTCAATATAGTCCTCAACCAACAAAAGGATACTTCCAACACTAAAAGAATTAAAACAGTACAATTAAGAAGTTTTAAGAATTCGTTAAAAGATCTTGGAGTATTAGATGTTTAGAGATCTTCACCCCTCAAAATGGGAATACTCCTATTATTCCTCACCCCATGCCATTTACAGTAGGATTGATTATTTTTTATGTTTAGCAGGGAAAGACACAGGTAAAGAACGTGAAATGAAAGCAACATTGTACCTCACTTCAAATTTGAATGACAGAAAAGCTGATAAATATGGAGGCTTAATACAAGTATACTTGGAAAAATAAAAGTAATGGCCCAAATTAAATCAGAAACTCAATTATACGTAGAGAATAGTGATAATGGAAAAGTAATCCTATAATCTTATGGGATGCAGCTAAAGCCTTAATACGAGGCAAGATCATCTCTATCACAGCAACCCTTAAGAAGATAAAAGAACATCGATTTAGGAATCTTAAAGATGAATTAAACCAATTAACATAACAACATGCAATTACTAAAGATACTCAGATTTGAAAGGATCAAAATATAATAAATTAAACAGATGAGAGTATAGAGAGGACCAAAAGCAACTAAGAGGCTAGCATGGAAACTTAAAAACAACAACAAAAGATTTCAATTCATAAGATAAAGGACCTCAACACAGGGAAATATGTATAGTCTGGATAAAATTAAAGAGGCATTTGGAACCTATTATAAATCTTTATACTCGCAACAGACACAGGTAAATAGTACATCAATTACAGCTTTTTTAGATTCTCTTGATCTTCCCTGTATTGGACAAGAACAAAATAGGAGGAGAAATAGATAAAGCAATAAATAATCTTAAAAATATAAAACACCCGGTAATGACAGTCTACCTTCTGAATGGTTCAAAACATTTAGAAAAAGATCTCACCTCTTCTTGTATCATCATTTAATTGGACACTTAAAGAGGTAGATATTCCCCCTTCTTGGAGGGAAGCAATTATCTCGGTTATGCCTAGAGGGGAAGGATAAAACTCTTTGTAGTCCATTTAGACCCGTGTCTGTTTTAAATGTGGACTATAAATTATTTGGCTCTATTTTAGCCAAGAGACTTGAAACATTTTTACCTGATTTGATAGATATAGATCAAACAGGTTTATTAGAGGACGACAGACTCAAGATAATATGAGAGGACTTCATGCAATACAACAAATGAAAAAGATCACATTAAGCAATTTTAGCTAGCCTAGATGCAGAGAAGCCTTTGACTGTGTAAATTGGGAATATTTATTTAATGCTTTATATAGATTTGGATTTACAGAAAATGCAGTTAGAAGCTTTCAATGTTTATACTCTAACCCAGAGGCTGGGATAAAAAAATGGTTGTCTTTCAAAAAGATAAAACTAAAAAAAAGTAACTAGGCAGGTTGTCCCCTCTCAACCCTGATGTTTGCCATGTACACTGAACCTCTTGCCCAGGCAATTACAGAAGAAAAATCAATTGGGGGGATTGACATTCATAAGGTAGAACATAAAATTGCTCTATATGCGGACGATGTGCTACTAATCTCTCCAATCCAGATGAGTCACTTTCTAGTCTATTTCTTGTTCTTGCAAGGTTTGGACAGCTCGCTGGGTACAAATTAAATATACAAAAAAATCAAATTTTATAATTTGGCTACAACCCAAATAAACTTCAACATAAATTAAATATTAATTGTAAACTAAATTAAATACTTGGGAGTATGGTTAACACAAGATGCAGCTGACCTGTATAGTAAAAACTATCATATAATCAATGATAAAATTAAAGATGATCTTAAACGCTGGTGCTCTTTACCATATCTAGACTTCAGCTCTAGAATTGAAAGCATAAAAAATGAATATACTCCCAAGACTGTTATATCTTTTCCAGTCACTTCCTCTGAAAACCCAAGTCAACAGTTTCGGGACTGGGATAAAGTTTTCTAGATTTATTTGGAGAGGACAAAAACCTAGAATTAAACATAAGACTCAAATAGTTACAGAAAAGGAGGAATGTCCCTCCCTAATTTCAAAGTTTTATTATACCGTACATTAAGACCATTGGTGTGCTGGTGCGATCTTGAAGTAGAGACAAGATGGAAGGAAAGAGAGCAAAATTCAGGAAATATCAATTCAAGCATTAATGTAAAAAATAAATAAATTTAAAAATCATTTACGGATGAAGATCCAGTATCTTAACCCAATAACACGGTTTACTTTGAAAACACTCCTTACTTTTAAAAACTTGGTTTACAGTGGTAAAGGAACTTCATTTGGAAAAACAAATTCAAATCTTGAATTGGGTGGCGCATGACCCAGATTTTAAACCTGGAACTATGGATAATAGATTTAAACAAAGGGTATATTTAGGAATCTCTTCATTTTGTACAATTATAAAAGATGGGAGAATGGAACGCTTCCAAACATTAAAAGATAAGTTTGGTCTTCTAAACCAAGATCTATTTAGATATTTACAGTTGTGGGACTATTATATAAAAGAAATACAGGACAACAAGCTTGTTCAGATTTTCATTTAGACATACAAATATGACTAAAACAATTTCTAAAATTATATGGAGCAATAAATTATTCTAGAGGACTCTCAACAGACTTTATAAGATTAACTGGAAAATGAAGTAGGCATTATTCTGAATCAAGACCAATGGGTTAAAATATGTGCTGTCCCACACACCTTAACAATTAAAGCTCAAAAATGTGGAGTGAGTTTTGTTGGAAAAACTTAATTAGATTTTTTTATTACACCAAAAATTCAATCATTACAATCAGGGGCTATTCATCCTTGTTGGAGGAACTATGGGGTAAAGAGGCACATCATGCGCTATATTCTGCAGTGCTCAAGAATTAACATTTTTGATCTTCGTATTCCTAGATCATTTGAAGTGCTTTATCTGGGATTCTCCTATTAAACTTAAAAAGGAAGATAGGTATCTATTTAAGATATTTTTGCCAACAAATAAAAAGCTATAAACCGGAAATGTATAAAGAAGACCCACCATCTAAAGATGAATGGTTCAAAATTATAGCAGAAGTTGAGGAAATGGAAAAAATGACACATGCGCTTCGATTACAATTAGGGATCTTTCAAAAGAAAAAGAGTAAACGACAAATATTATTTATAATTGAACATTTACATAATTCTAGAGGTCACGCATCATTATGAAAATATGTTTAGCAGCCTTTTATTATATTTTATACTTATTTATTTATTTGTTTATTTATTTTAATGAGGTTAATTAAAATTTATATGTATGTATATAGATATACATGTGTGGAATGGATGCATATGCATGTATGTATGTATATTTATGTATACATGTATTATTATTTTTTATTTGTTTGTTTTGTTCCCACTTGTTATATGTTCCTTAAAAAAATCAATAAAAACCAAGTTTAAACAAAAAAATTTTTAAATAATCAAGATTTTGATTTTAGGCCCAATCTCCAAGCCTAGCAGAGACTACATAATTTAAAACCTTTAAAACCGATCACATGCTAACTCTGTCAATGATGTTGCTTGTTCAAATCATTTAAAAATTGAGTTAACTTAATCAATTAGTCTCTGATCTACCGCAATAATTTTGTTGACTTGACTAACTAAGTAGTGGACATGTAAGCTTCCATCATGCTTTGCATTAAGTTGAAAATGAGGGCCACATCAGATAAAGGTTTTAAATAAAGAGAAAAGAGAAATATTTGTTCATTCTTTACATATTTTGTAGACTTAGAACAGTCTCAATTAAGATTTTGACAACTATACTGCTTACTATAAGCAGAAGAGTTACTACTATATGCAGAAGAGTAATGCTCATGCATATAGCTGGTTGCTTTAGTAACAGTAATGTTGATTCTTCACTCAGTGAGATTTTTGTTGAAGTGATCAAAAGAACACAACACTGCTACATGTCAATCTGTGTCTCATATGTTATGCGTCCAGTAAGTGCAAAAGATATGACAAAAGCAGAATGTTTTGACAGTCAAGCTGAAGAGAATGATATACAAGTCTACATGACAGCTTCGGTCATCTAAACGTGCCTTTTGTCATATAGATCAAGTGCTGTTAGAGTTCGGTTTCTTTCAAAGAAGCCAGAATATCTGATCGTCATTGGCCATGCTGTCTTTAACTTCAAAAGGATTTAGAAGCTTAAACTGTGTTAAAAATGTCCTTCTGAGGTCACCGGATAACATCAGCATGATGTCACAAAAGCATTTGATAAAAATTCCACTGCACAGTCCTCCGAGACAACTATGCTTGGTGTCAGAGGACAAGCGAGTATGAACTAGACAAATGTTAAATGGAAATAAACTACCGAGAATGTTTATTGTAACAGGACAGCGGGACATGGATTAACGCAGCAAGGGTAAAGGCAGGAAAATTAGCCAAAGGGCTTTAGAAAAGGCAAAAATTACAGCCAAAGCCCTCAGAAAGCACAACGTAGAAAACCTCTCAGTATTTCTTACAACAAAGATGTAAATCTACTGTATATAAACCAGAGTTCAGGCAAAGATAGGCCTTTATGAGCCTCTTGGCTTGCTCGAGATGTTTCAGTCTAAATTTATCCTCACCAAAAGCCATCAGCTAAACAATGTTTGCAGTATTCTGAGTCATCCCCTCCACACAACACGTAAATCATTCGTTAAATCAAAAAGAGTTTCATAAGCTTTACGCTACTTTTGAGCAAAGGTAACACAGCAGGATTTGTGATGCCCAGATGCCCTTTATTTTAGACATAACAACTATTTCTCTACGTCCCTATTTCAATAAATTCAAATATAAAAGCTGTACTGCGTGTGACTGCACACATTCAAATCAACAACGCCCATGCTAGACTAGAACCTCTTTTATGATTCATACACACACATTCATGTTTTTATCAGTGTGCATGCAACATCCAAATCAAGCAAGTTTGAATCTATTCTTGACTGCAATGCCTAAAAATGCACATGTCCACCCTCAATGTTTGTCTTTTTCAGTAACTGGTTGTACTTGAATGTACATCACAATGCAGAATCTGTCACACTTCTGTACTGGTTGTCTTTTGCAATTACAATGGGCAGAAACTTAGCCTTACAAATATGAAAAAGAGCAAAAACACCATAAAACTATGACTTATGCTCTATATTTCAAGCACAAAAATTAATAAAAACAGCCCGATGGCCCTGCACATCATTTCAAGAGATCTGAACATCACAAAAGAGAAGCTGAAGTTCAGCTTTAACAAGTGCGCTGATCGTTTCAATCTTGACACTTTGAGTAACACATTTCAGCACAGACTGTTTTATGAACTTGTCAAGCAAGTCATCTGAAGTCAATACAACCGCTTCAGTGAATATTGATTTAAACCTACAATAAATAATATGTAAAACAGGGTAACACTTCATTTAACGGTGCACGTTAATAACAACAACTTCTGTATAATTACATTCAACTAACCTTAAACCCCACCCTTATTCTAACCCTTACAAGTACATCAATGCTTAATTACTGCTAGTTAGTACTTAAATGTATGAATACATAACAAGGTAACACTTTATTGTAAGGTATCTTTGTTATAGTTTAAATATCCATCTAACAACGGAGTAATATTAATTAATTGCGTGTGCTTATATGTGGTTAGGGTTAGAATGCGGGTTAGGCTTAGTTGTATAATTATGCACAATTCATTGCAGTTACTTAAGTAAGTACATAGAGCACGTAACTAAAACACCCCTAAAATAAAAATGTCACCATAAAACGTAACCTTTAAATACACATGATAAAGTAAATGACCGTTTACTGCATCAGAAAAATCCCAACTAGGACAATCTGAACCTGATTTGAACAGCTTATGTTGAAAAAGTTCCTTCTCCGTGTACAACCAAGAGAACAGCGATATCGAATGCTTGAACGTGGCATCGCATGACCTCCAGAGCTCTGGCATGTGCCCTTCTCTCAGACATCCTGAGCATCGCAAAGCTGTGCAAGCGTGTGTTTGCACTTAAGCTCTCCTCTTATTTCATTCACCCTCAGCCACATTTGTTTTTTATGTTGGGGGACATGGTCAAAGACTTCTCTGATCCGACTGCCTTGATCCTCGTACACTAGAGACAGTGCCGTGCTCGTTTGAACCAGCCCAGAGACGACTTCAAAGCAGATCATTAATGACTAACAGCAAAGGGAAGTATGTCCTCTTTCCATGTATTGTGATCTTTCGGGTTGAGAAATGCCCAACAGTAGTGGAGGAATGAGAGGGATCTCTTTTTTTACAAAGAGATAAAGAGGCGGGCTACATCTGTAGAGATTTGTGTCTCCACACCCATTGTCAGACATACTAACAAACACTCATATACAGAAACACACACACACACGCACACAAAAAAAAATGTGAAAACAAGCAATGACTCACTTTCTTACTCACGCAGGGACCAGAATTAATACTCGCCAAGTGCGAGACTTGAGAAAAAATTGGCATTGGTGAGTAAACAAAACAAAACTACCTGCCAGTTGGCTTTAGCTAGTGTAACTTTATAAGGAACTGCAACAAATACATGGATTAAATCCACTATAAGAAAAATAATCTGTTCCTCGCTGATGTAAGTGTCTGGAACGACTCAAAATCAAAGACATACAAATCGCCTACTAAAGAAAACATCTGCAGTGACTTGTGCGTCCTCCAACAGCCTTTTTTCCTCACTAGTGGAAAATTTACCATCAGAAATGTATTTAGGATGCCTAAAGTGTTTTTCTCCTCCAAAACTCCATGTGGAGACCCATATGTGGAATAATGAGCTCATTAAACCCCAAAACAAAAATACGAGAAACAAAATCACACAGCATCTTTCGATTTTTGTGAAGTCCGGTTTACAAAGGAATGATACTAGCCTGTATATAGCTACATGGCTGCAATGCGTTTTAAAGGAATAGAAATGATACTTATATTATTACTAGTATTTATAAATTCAATTTCTTTTTGGCTTCGTCTCTTTATTAATCTGAGGTCGCCACAGCGAATGAACCGCCAACTTATCCAGCATGTCTTACGCAGCGGATGGACTGTGGGGGAAACGGAGCAGCCAGGAAACACACAAACATGGGGAGAACATCAGAACAGACCTTCTTGCTGTGAGGCGACTGTGCTACCCACTGCGCCACCATGAAGCCTACTAGTATTCACGTTATCAAAATAGTCAGAGATAAAATCGTACATTTTGGTGTGTAATTTAATATTTCAAAAAATTTTATAAAATTCATACAAAAAAAATCTTTCCATCGTTATTCAAAGCAACATACACATACTAAAAGAATAAAAATATATTTGAATGTTATTATATTTCAAATGATTAAACCCTCTTGCTGAAAAATATGTAAAACACAGTAAAAATAAACCTAAATGAGCTAAATTATTATTTTTTCTTTATTTCTTTATTTAAATATTTTCTTTATTTCAAATATACATTTTTAAAATTACAATTAACTAACGTGTTGGAACTGCAACGTGATCTTTAAATAGAGACTTTTATTATGCCATCAAATCATTTGTGTTTTAAACTTGTCTAATACTACTGTTATACTGAATTACATTTTAGTGGGTGTCTTCTGTATTTATGGTATAAAAAAGGGAGATCATTATGTATATTAATGTAAAATACTGAGAAGGCATATCTCCCCCATTCTTTCTTTTTGATCTTCTCTGCGGTATCCTACAAGTCCATATGTTTAAGTGTAAAGTCAAAATGCAGTACAAATATATTTAAAAATAGTGCTGGTTAAAAATTAATCACGATTAATCACATCCAAATTAAACATTTGCTTTGGCATAATCTGTGTGTGTACACTGTACCAGTATACCTTTTCTCAAACTTTCTTTAGAAGTTACTTGTTTAAAGCTGGAGATCATATTGAATTACTGCTCTTTGACAAATTACTTCAGTTCTTCTTTTAAGTCTCTTCTGATAAAGGTCTCTGCTAAACATACAAATGTAACACCAACATTTCACACTTTCATTGACACCTCGGGATATGTACAAACAAAGAGATATACGGTGTGAAAGAAGAAGCAAGACAGAGCCAAAGTTGGTGAGAAACTTGAGCTGCTTACTTTCTTCTGCAGACAGATCTGCTGCTCACTCAGAGTGAGTGATTCACCCTCCACTGGGGCTCAGTGCACACCAAAACCACTGCCTGACAGGCGCATCCATACTCATACACGTAAACCAGTGGCATCACGCAATATTTTGTTGATGATTTAAATAAGATTTGATTTCTTATTAAGTGTTATTTGATGTTTATTTTGAATCTAAATGCAGACCTTGCTTTTATGGAGAAGATGCCCCAATTAGATGCATCTAATGTATATAAGCTTAATGAATGATTAAACCATCCTAATCTGCAGTAGTCCGTCAGCAAGGACTTCAGATCAAAATACGAAATTAAGCATCTGTGACTAGAAAATCTGCAAAACTAAAAACAGATACACACACTTATAAAGGGAAAAGAACCACTGTCTGAGGGCTGCTAAACTGCACTATAAAAATCACAGTGGCCATCAAACTGAATTGTGGGATACCACTGCTGTCCTATCCTGGCTCTCACACACACACACTCCCATATGCCTGACAGAACATCCATAGGAAGAAACTGAAGATTTTTGTGAGCAATGTGGCAAAATAATCATATTTTCTTGGAACCAGGTGTAATGTTATAATGCATTTTCAGAGTTTTCACAGACTTGGCAAGATTCTTAGCCATTTTAAAGAGACCGAAGCCTTTTGACAGCAGGTTGTCTAGATAAAGGATGAATTGATCACCAGTCCAGTACTGAACAAGGATCGGTATAACAATGTTTAAGAGAACTTGGATTGAAGGCCTTGAAGCGTCTTGGTTATTTTGTAAAGCAATGTAGTACTAGCATGGTAGAGCTATGCTGAGGTGAGGGGGTGAGGTTCTTTGAACCTCTTAAACTGTGAACAGAGACAATTACAGTGAACTTTCATTATTGCCTCATATATGAACATGACTCAATCGATAATTTGGAAAAGGGAACAGTAAAATGTGCAACACCTATATTTTTAAGGCAGAGCCTAGCAATGCATGACTTAATCTATGGCCAAATTAAGTCATTTTGATGGCTTCACAAAATCCTTCCATATAAAAGAAGGATCCACCTACTTTAGAGCTTACTTACTTACCTACTTTAAAAGTTAGAGCTTGACGGGATTGTGAAATTGAGCCCATGCAGGTAAGTGTGTCAGCACGGCGCAGGCCTTGAGCTATTGCATGCCCTATTTTTGTCTCATTCGTCAAAAAAACGCTGCAGGAGCCTTGGGCCGACTGCGCTGAAGCACTCGGGAGCGCGATCAAAAACAATATGAAGAGGAGAGTGTGATACTGACATAACATACAGATCCCATGCTAAATTTATAGAGGGAGAGGCCCCTCTAGTGCTTTTTATTATTCATTTTAAACATCAAATCACATAATGAGGGCCAAGAAGTGACTCTTTTTTTTGCTGTGAGCAAAATGTGCAAATATTAAGAAAGAGAGACAGAGCAAAAGAGTGAAAATAATCGGAAACATGAAAGAGCAGCATAGTAACAAAAATAAAATAAACTAACCACACAATTAGGGCTAAGCCTTTGGTTTCCTCTTGCTTATAAACAGAAAAAAAGGCAAGAGAACAGACATAATTACTCAATTCCTTCTCTTCAAAGTTTACATGGCACGTTAAAGCCTTTTCCACCTCTTCATTTTTTGAGACCTCTTGAATTACCCTCTTCAGTTTTAATATCAAGAAAGCCAAGCAGAAGCAGAGAGAGAGAGAGAGAGAGAGAGAGAGAGGAGAGAGGAGAGAGAGAGAGAGAGAGAGAGAGAGAGAGAGAGAGAGAGAGAGAGAGAACTGGGTTGTCTCTCCTCCCTTAAGGAAAAATTATGCTTCAGCGTTAAACTAAGCCATGGATAATATCATTCTGATCTGATTCATAAATATGGAGCCCATAAAATCACTCTGCCGATGTGATCTAAAAATGTGAGAGTAAAAGCTCCATGGAATGACTGAGAGAAAGATTTCTGAAATCCAACTGAGACGAAACATTTTGTGCCACAGTCAGAGCTTGGCAAGAGGCCACAGAGGCAGCTAGACGGCCCTGGTATGACAGTTCAACAGTGGTAAAGGGACCATGGGCCCGTCTCACCCACAAAACATTACATCTAGCCACCTCTTGGCCCACAGTGCCACTCTCGTATGCTGTAATTTTCCTATACTGGCCTCTGGGGACATCTTTTCATGGGTGGGCCACTTGTCTCTCTTTCTTTCCAAAAACTTCTTTTTCTGTCTCGTCTCGCCTTGGAATTTTTATGTGTGGGATTATGGGCTATTAACATCTTCCCAATGAGATAAGCATACACAGTAGGCTATTATAAAATAAACAGAAATCGCAAAGAACACTGACACTCTGTACAGGCTTTATATTCATCCCAATATTTGTTCTACTTTAGCCATTGGTTAAGTCCTCTGTGTATATCCAACTTTGTCAAGTCAAACATCTACTATTGCACATACTAACGGTTGTGCATCATTCAAATGAATTCTTCCTAAAAATTTTGTAAAAAAATGATTACATTTGAATTGGGGTTGCAAACTGGGTAGAAAAATTAACTTCTGAACTAGAACAACAAAATCTGTCAAGACTCACTTTGAATGATAAAATCTGTTTAAAAGCTTTGATGTTTGAAAGTCTATACAGATAAAGTAATAGAATGATACACACAAATGGTACAATCTACACATTGATCATTTATTTTGCATTATAAAAGGTAATTTTCTGGTTTTGGGGGTCTCCAACAACAGGCTGATATGCATGCAAGGTCAAAAAACACTTCCATTATCTTATAATATGCATTTATTTTTACCTAATTATCCCAACGATTTCCATATGATTCGTTCAGCGATTTACTTGTTCCCAAACCCCTCCTTAGCCCGAAGCTAATCTGCGCTGATTGGACCGATGACCCAGTCAATTGTGATTGGTCGACTGCATTAGGCACGAGACCACCACTGCTATGAAGTAGCACAGCGTATGTGAGAGGCCGATTCAGGAATGCAATAATGCAATGCATTTAAACCCCAGCATATTCTCTACTCTTAACGCTAGCCCCGATAATAACAACGACATACATTCAGTATTAATCCACAGCAAAACTATTTTGAAAATTGACCGCGCCGCGTGTATGAGGAACAGCTGACGTTGGCCATAGCAAAGGAAACAAAGAAGCACGCGACATGTTTTCAACGTGGCTTTGAACACAATGTGTAGCTCCATAAAGGTTTAACCTGAGAGATACAGTACAGGCACTGATCTATAATAGATAAGTGATTACAAGCCGTGCGGGGCGATTACAACTTATAACACACAATTAAACACTTATTTAGCAAACTACATAAAACAAGGCAACAATTTTAATTACATTTACATGTTATGATCCGGAGGAAGAAGAAACTGGTTTATGAACTGTAGCAGTTACTGACAAAGTCCCTGTCAAAGTCTGACAAAGTCCCATACATAATGGTCTCTGCTGCTCCTTCAAGCAAACGGCAAACGAATCCCACGTTGCAGAGTAGGTTATTGTATCAAAAATCAGAAAAATGACAGGAACAAACACAGCACTAGGTTGGCTATACTGTGGTGATGTTGTGAAAATCACAACAGCCGAATCTCAATCTGTCAGTGATCGTCATCTTCGTGTTAAAGAATCAATGATTTTAATCACGGAGCCCTTTCAGATTTAAACCTCAGCTGGATGTTTTCATTCACTTAGAGGTGTGTTACACACTGCATGGAAGGTCATTTTCAAAAACTCATAACAGGGCTCTTTAAAACATTTAACTTCCTGCTGACACAAAATTCAACCCATGAATTTTGCACAATGCTGATAACACTGTACCATCACTGTAAATGCTGCTCAAAACACCTTAACAGCACCCCCACAACATCCTTGCAATGAGTAAAGCACCACTGTCATTAATTTCTGAACAATTCTAAAATCCTTTACCAAAACACACAGACTAGAACGTGCAGCTGCTTTGCCTAAGGGCCAAATATTTTATTTTCCGACTTGGGATTCAAACCAACATCCATCTGATCCCTTGAGTGGAGCCCCCATGTTACTAAAGATGATCATTTCCATTACAGGGCTCTTAGCATGCCAATCAAGCTACAAGCACTGCTGTGGTGACTAAGATTCATCGCTCATTTTAAACCGAGCTGAACAAAACACACTTTTTATCTCTCTGCACGAGCTAAGAAAAAAAACACACATAAGCATAAGGGCTCATGTCTGACAAGAGTGTATGACAGAGAACCAGGTGTCTGTGCAATCGTATGCCAACCAATAGTTGGGTGCAACAAACACAAGCTCTTGGCCCGTAATAATGATGACAAATGGTGATTTTTGTTTTTAATCTGTGAGGGGCAGATCTTTTTTCCCTCTCAGAGACTGGCCAATGATAAACATGCAAAGTTGGATGGGGAAACTCCACATATCTTCAGACGTAACTCCACCCCCGGGTCAACTCCGGCTCCGCTGACTGAGTTGATCTGAGGGCCAGAGAGTCAACACTGCCCCCTCCTGCTGTCTGGACGAAACTAGTATCACAACAAGTTCAGACATGCCCTGAGTGGGTGTATTTATTTTTGGTGCAATGCAAACACGTAGTGGAGAACTAAATAAAAGTATAGCGTGCCTTTCGCTTGGAAACGAGCCTGGTCGTTTTCTGTTAATAATTACCTCCTTTTGTTGCACTTGCATGCAAAATTGTTTAATAGTACCTTTAATGCATGCCAAACAGAGAAAAATGGTTAAATTCAAAGTACATAAATATTATAAGAAACTGCAGCCAATCAGTGTAACGGAGAAAGAAAACATATCCTTCACTCTCTCAGCATTGTCAACGAGACCTTGAGAACATCTTTCTTTTGAAACTTTTAAAGGATGGAAAATCATCATGCTGGTCTGAATATGTTCTACCGTATTCACTGCTTTTGTTTTAAATGTGTTCCCAAGCAAAATCGAATTGCGGTTGATCAGGCACTGGCAAGACAGGGCGGCAAATATTACGGCCAGACTTCAAAGTGTATCTGCGTGACAAACCACAACAGGCCAAGAGACCTTTTTTTTTCAGCAAGGAATATCACAAGTTCCAGATTTAATCTCACCACCTCTACAAATCTTTTATGTCTTGATGAAAGCCATGTGGTTTTTTTTATTCTTGATTTAACCCTTTGACTCCTCACAAACTCAGCTGAGCTACACTGTCAGATACACTGGAGCATTTAAAATAAAAATTAGAAGAAAGTTTTCATATTGGGCAACGAGCTGCCGCTTTCTGAAACAAGCATTTGCTCCAAAATGGAAGAACAATTTGATTTTCTTCTAGAGCACTACATCGAGTCAATGCTGCTCTGTCAACAAATAGAACCCCCTCCCCTTTGTGTGGAGGGACTATCCGAGATCCTCCCCTTGTGCTACTGTTTCTCCCTCATTCTCCTTCGTCCTAAACCCAATGGAGAGCTGTAATGCAGGGTGCTGTTGCTCCAGCCGAGGCAGATCAAAGTGCCTCAAACAGACAATGGAAAGGTTGTGGAAGACTGGGATTTGGTTTATGGACTAATGCGTGCTGGGTCAATCACCTCAAGTTCCTTTTAACGAGTACAGTCATTCAGCTGTTTCAATCCTGAATCCACTGAATTTCTATATAAAGGACGACTTGACTCACAAAACGCCAGGTCAAATTATGGGTAGGAAATCCAGCAACAGTGTATAGAAAACCTGATCAAAAAACCTTACTGAACCAGTGTAAGATATTTCAACATTCTTGTAAATAATAATGTTTTATGAAGTGTAAACACTCTCACAAGCTATGCTTTCATCCAATAATGCCAATTAGAATTTTGAGCAAAACTTGCAATTAAAGCCCTGCTTCCATCCAATCAATGAATAAAACAATACCAACACTTCCAGATAAACTGGTGCCAAATATCAAAAAGAAAAATGGAATTTGCTGCAGTAGGAGATGCCACTGTGGGCCTTTTTCCCCAAAACAAATTACTTGCACCCGAGAAGACGCGAGACGCTTTCCGGGAGAGCAGACGCTCCAGACAGTTCTGGAGGTAATAATACTGAACCACTGTGACAACAGATGTTGACTAAGATATTTAGAACAACATTTTAGCTGTTTTACAATGTGGTTGGTCTGCTGGTTTGCTAATGCTGTGCCAAGTGCCCATTTTCGTTATTACATGATGTTAAAACAAAAATCACATGATTTTTGATGAGCATGCTGGAACTTATTCAGGAAATGTGTTTCCATCATAGTGCATGTGCTTATGTGTATTGTCTTTTATCAGATAAAGAGTTTATCCTACTCAGTTGTGCGCATACGTTTTTTTTTTAATGCACATTTTCTAATTTGATGCACATCTTGGCTTTACCATTATATGCCATGTCCAAAATGCGCATTAAAATAGTTGGATAGCAACACCTACTACTACACGATTTCCCATAACATCACACAGAAAAAAATACATTTATTAATAATCAACATAAGACACTGTTGGCGTGCACCACAGCAGCTTCTGCTGAAGATTTTTTGAGCATCGAGCATAGCTTGTAATGTGATCTTCTATTGTCCAACCCAGCAGCCTGAAAGCACTCTGAAATTCTGGTGTGGAACGGTTTACCGCAAGGCCTCAGGACAGATGCTTCAGCACTTCTACCATCTCTCCCAAATTCAATCTCCCATCTCCATTTACTGTCATGCTCTTAGCAAAACCTCAAATTCATTTTTTTATTAGAGTGTTGAGACTGTCAATATTGAGTTCACAATATATTACAGTCAACATTTTATTCTGCAAACCATTATTCAAACAAATGCTAGGGCTTTAAAAATTTTAGTAACTGTCTCCATTGTCATCTTTTAAGAACAGCTTTTGCGCTCGAACAGAAGATATCTATATTTTTCTTCCACAATACTGCTTCCTACAGTATTCAACACATTAAAATGTCTTTGATTTTAACAGTAAAGTAGTGTAAAACTGCTACCGTAAAAATCTGTAACCAGGCTAACTTTCCTTAATATATACGGTTGATAACTGTAAATTAACTTTTTATAGAATTCCCTGCATAACATTTCACTTTTATTTATTTTTTGACATTACTATAATTCTTTAACATTTTTTTCATCAGTGATGTAAATTACAGTTTTATGTTAAATCTACTGTTAATAAATGTTTAATGCATTACTTTAGTGTCATGTGTCTTACCATGATGGTGTTTATTGTGTAAATGACACAAAGTGCCTGCTGTATATTAGCATGTTTCTCTGCTTGTGGTTAGGCTGCATGCGATGAGCTTTGGTTTCTCATCCCCACATGGTTGTGGTTGTTTTTGTCTGTGTAGCAAAGGTATGATATGAATGGATGCAGATTTTAGTACTTAAGAACATTGGTGTATAAATTGATGAAATGCAGTAGTTTTCCATAAATATTGAAATTCATTTTACAGTTCCTGGAAATTGGAGATCTGGAGATTTTTCTAACAGTGCACATTAGTCTGGAGAAACGAAAAAGGGTCGACTGTAAGGCCCACCGCCAAAATTTGATCAAGCTTCTAGGATTACTGGAAATGTTGCTTAAAATTGATCATGTCTTGGTGACATGATCAAAAAACGTAATGTCTTCTCTTTAATATCCTGCTTTGATAAACTGATGAATGGTGGTAGGACAGATGAAGTTGGATCTATTAGGTTGCTAGACCCACTAAAGTTAATCAACCTCATTCAAGAATTTTACCTTCTACTTCAATGATGTTTGTTAATATACTTTCTTCTAGGAAAAAATGTTTGACTCAATAAGAGAATGAGTAGGATTGTCTTGGGCATGTAGCCAGTAAGCTCAGGGTGTCTTTTCCCTCATATCCTGTTTTGTTGGACTAAAGAACAGATGATGGATTCGTGGATGCATGAATAAAGTTGGATCACTCAGGTAGCTAAATCCACAAACATTTGACAAACTACTTTCTTCAATGAGAACTTCATTGTCAAGATGGATGATTTAATAAGTGAAAAACGAGGCTGTCTCAGGGATGTTTTAAACGAGCTCTGAGTTTCATCTCCCTCCCACCCTTTTTGATAGATGCATGAATGAAGCTGTATAACTCTGAATGCCTGTTTATCTAAAATACCAGAAGATTCGAGTAAGATTCCAGTGAGGTGAGACAGTGGGGTCTGTCTTCATATCACAATTCTAAACATTCTGATATTCGGAAACAGATCTTTTGAAGCTTAATCAATGTGCTTAGCATGTCTCGGCAGCAGGGATTTAAGATGAAAAAAGATGGTTTGCTTCTGAAGCCAGGAAAACTTTAGATGGAGTCTGAAAGCAGATCATCAGGCCTACTGAGCAAAAACTACATTCATTCCCACCCAGTAGATATTGTTTTCCCCATCCAAACATTCCAGAATCCTCATCCAGTGGAATTAACTACAGGATTTTCAAGTCAATAAATTACAGATCTTGAACGACAGTCCTGGACGATGAAGTCTCGCTCCAGCTGGGTAGCCTGGCCTTCACGATCACTCATAATGGCTGCATTCATAATAGATGGCAGAGAGCATGTGCACACAGAGCGGTGAAAACAGCCACTGACCATATGCTGGTAATGACCGAGTTAAAGGCAGGGTGGACATGGTCCTTGCACTGATGCATGCTCCCTTCCTCCTCTTCCCCTCCAAACAGCCCCTAAATGGTGCATGAGGCTTCCCATAAACCAGAACCTCATCTCAGCTACCAGATGGCAGAGACAGGACCATTGAAATGGATGCATTAACTCCAGCTTTTCTTTTGTCTTGCAGTCAGCTGCACAAACATGGAGCATGCAGAAAAGCATGCTATGCTTTTTTTGGCATGGTAAATAACAGCACTCCTATATGGCACTGCATATGCTATTTGTTCAGGCAGAAAGCACATATCCCTCCTTCAAAGGGAACAGGCCACTCTTTGGAGTTATATTTCACAGATCTCCAAAGAGACAGTCATTAAATTCCTTTTGATCAAAACAGTATAATTTTTAAAATCACCTATTATTATAATAATATTATTTGGCTAAATTTAGCAAGGCATTTAAAAAAAAAAGTAGTAAATCACTACCGATATTATCACTGCAATCACACGCACATTTATTCCATATCTACTCAGTAACACTAGAGGGTTGACAAGCAGGTTGAGTTTCCATGACAGAGAAATCTAGGCAGCAGGCTCGGTTTCTGTTTACAAGTTGGCTCAAGAAGTTTAAATCCCTGTCAAACAAAGTGTTCTTTTTTTCTGTCTTTTAATGCTGATTTTGCAGAAAATTAATTATAGTATGCACCTCGACAGGGTACGGCGAGGGCATTCTTCCCCACATCACTTTCCATAACAACACTCGGGGCTCTAGAGAATACTTTGGGCTGGTGGAGGTTTCATTTGGCACAAACTCACTTGAGGAAAAAAGTTGGAGCATTTCCAAAGACAATATTTGTCAGAGAAGCCTCAATTCAGACCTAACGGTGTTTATTAAATTGTAAGCTGCTGTACCGCTTTTTTCGTATTCTCATCTGTATGTACTTTGAATACAGATTCAGTCTGAATTTAAGAGTCGTCCCTTTTTCCTTTTCTCTGCAGTTCCTATCCTTTTAAGTCAGTCATAAACTACTGATCAAAGGCGCTGCGTCCTAATCAGACACAACAGATGTGAAGTCAGATGACCGTGGGAGTGTTACGTTTTGGTCTTGATTCAGTCTTTTTGACGACTACTGATATAGAATCGATGGGTGATATGGGGCATGGAAGTTCAGAGAGAAAGTTCAAAGAAATGTTTACAGAAACATTAGCCTAGCTTTTTTTGATCTCCAAATAAAATGTTATAGGTGCTGGCATGAACTTAAATAGACCTCATAATCTCCCCAAGATGGATCTTCAGCTGCCTAGCAAACAATAGAGAACAAGTTTTATTGTTCTGTTGACAAATGCTTTAATTAAAATGGGTGTTGGAGGAGGGTTAACGCTGCACTAAATAACCCATCCAAAGCTGACCTCCCCAGCCTAAAACTTTTGCCCCGGGGGGAAAGAATCAAACCTGCTCTGCAAACAGGAACCTTCAACCCACAGCTCAGAGGGTCAGAGTGGATTCACAGACATCCGATTGGGTGATAAGTAACCATGGAAACATTTGAATAACCGCAGAGACCGCTCAGATACTTGAGCAGGTTGTTAACACCATATTCAAACATTTAATGCCCCTTCTAAACAGAGACTCAAGAGCCTCTTTTCCAGTCACAGTTGGAGCACTTCCAGCCAAAGACTTTCTGACTTGCAGCACCTGCATAGCTCAGCTGGGGGGAGGAACAGACATGGTTGCATGCTCAAAACTATATCTAGGTCAACAATACCTAACCAACCACACTTCCCCAAACAAACACGATTGCTGAGGAAACACCCCTTTTCATACCAAAACACATAAAGCCTACTGTTCTCCATGTACTTTGCGTCTGCTGCAAGTTAGCCACAAGTGTGCACGGTTGTGTCTTGCTCTGAGCCGGTATGTTTACTTTTTAGGGTGCACGTGTCTGTCGAGTGCATGTACAGCATGCGCAAAAGCCTGTATGTAATGCCCTTTCAGCAACTTCCAAAGTCATCTTGCAGTTTTTACATCAATGCTAAGCACATACTAAGGAAAACTGACATGTGCACAAAAGGAATCGTGCTCTGTTTATCTCGGAAGAGGTTACAAGGTCATCAATCACATTTTCCCTATGAGCTGCCAGTCACTATCTTTACTCTAACCACAAGTCTAGAGTTTACAACAAAAGCCTTGCCGTCTAGAGAAGAATGCAAATCTGCTGAACTTAAAAATATAAAGCTAAAAATAAAATAAAATATTAGCTTAAAAAAAAGCTTAAAATATAAATGTTCCTGATTATTTTTAATTTTTTAACTTAAACAGGTTTTACTATTTTATACTATTGTTTGTCATTTTAAACAGTATGCACTTTAAAACCTAAATAATTCAGTCATCATGTGCTCATCTTCATGTTCCCTTATCATCTGCTGAAACAAAAATAATAAAATAAATAAATAAATAGATTTCATAAGCTAAGGGTGTGTTCACACTTCTGTCTTAAACCACAGTGTGAACACTAAGGCCCTGTTTCCACAAATACATTCTTGTTATAAAATGCATAAGTTTTGCTATGGTTTAGCCTTCCGTTCTCACTACCCCAGAGTTTTCAAGTGCCGAAAAAGGGGCATTTAAAAAAACGCTGAACAGACTGAACAGTTTTGTATTTAAAATGCTGATGCTCCATCTCAGTCTGGATGGAGGAAAACAAAGACATCTGAAAACAAAGGCATGGCTGCAGACATTGCCCTGTCTGATTGGGGCTTTTTCCTCAATATTCAGTAGCCTACACAAAGTTCAGTCTTGCATCAATTCCTTGTAAGTTCAGACTTCGCAAAACAAACTCCCGAGGACACATCGGTTAACTCTTTAAAAGGAACAGCGTAGGCTACTTTATAACCTCATTCACATCACCCTGACTACTGTTTCACTATTTTAACAACGAAATGAAAGCATGATATAGGAACTGTCAATTTTCGTTTTGATATTAACAACTTAACAAACACCAAAATGTTGAGGCATCATGTAGCTGCGTATTTATATGACCGTCATCTTCACTGTATGAATATATATAACATAACGAAACCTATAACATAACTGCCTTCTTTCATTTTCATTGAAAAATACGAAACATACCCTCTCTTTTGCTGAATATCAGTTTATATAATCAATAATGGCCATGAGAAAAATATAACGTACAATAAGTTTAAACATGATAGGAAATAAAGGCAAGCAATCAGTCGAATGTGTAGAATCAGTGTCCATTGATACATAAATTAATATATTAACTTAACTTTGCGCTCAGCCAAAACACAATACCTGAGAACAAGTAATAGATACAAAAGACCAAAGTCGGGGAACGTGTCGTTAGATATTTACCTTATTCTTCAATGCGCTCGTTTTTGCGATTCTTTTAGAACTTTCGATTCAGTCGCCAATGGGGGAAATGACTAGGAATAATAAACGGCAGAAAACGGTCAAACTACTTGCTCTACAAACAAGTGTTTGCATGATTATACAGACAAAATAGAATAATAAGAAAATATCAGTGTGCGACATCAAGCAGCATAACGAGCTGTTTTCAACTTCTAAAAATGAACAGAAGTGAATGAGACCGGAAGTCTCAAGCCAAAGAGATTCTAATGGCTGCGCCCACTCGAACCCGAAGAATAAGGTGAACAGACAACAAGATGAATTAAATATCACATTTAACAAATATGGTGAGATTATACAGCGGTATATCCATGACGAACTGTATGACGTGCATTCTGTACGTTCTGTGCTCAAAGCACCCGCTGACTGCCTGGAGCTCAGACGTCCACAAGCGTTGTATGTGGTCACGTGATGTGCATTTTCAGCGGTGTAGTGTGGACGGAGAGCTGTTCAGAAACGCTAGGTGTAACGCCAGTATGGACGGGGATCGTTTTCATTCTAAGACACTATTTTAAAACTAAAATGTATTAGTGTAAACGGGGCCTAAGTGAGCCAAGAGTAAATGCGTTATTATTATTTTACTTTTTTGGACCGATCCTAAAAGTACAGCCTTGTAGCTTTCGAAACACTCTCCAAAATAATGTCCAAAAACTGAATTGAAACAGCATGTGGATAAGTTACTCTGCTTTTTTGCAAGCTATCTTTTAACAAAGCTGATGAAAGCTGCTTTGTTTATTTAAAGCTACAGTATAGCAGATATCTTTTATTTTTCATGCAGTGCATTAAAGCTTCACTTGAGCATTTCATTGGCCCCTGTTCAGCAAACACAAACCAGACACTGAGTGAGGTGAAACAGGAACTTCAATTTGACCCATTTCACAGAGTTCATTTCCTGTTTTGCCCACTCGTGGAGAGACGCGTGAAACGAGACACCAAAACACTGTTAATGAAAGCGGCCACAAAGAGCGGATGTCATATAATAAATGCCATATAATAAATGGCAATAATAAGAGTTCGAAACAATAGCCATTTTTATGCAGCCAGGTTCAGAGCACGTAAATCCTGTGCAAAAAAAATTGAAGATCAAAGCAGCAATAATGGCAGACTCCTATACGTTCTTGTTTAATGTTTTGCCAGTGTGCACATGCTAAATGAGCTGAGGTGCTCCTCTGGCTGAAAAAATAGCATTATCTTAAATCTAATCCCCCTTACACCTAAGATATCCATCACCACTCCACCTACTGTGCTGCATTAGTGGGGTTAAATGTTCTGTGCTGCATTAATAGAAAAAGAATGGGAGAAATAGAAATAGAAGAAAAATATATAGTTTTAATGTTCTAGGACATTGCCTCTCAGAACGCAGTTTATTTTTAAGTCCACTCAGATAGAAACTGATACATACAATGTGTTCTTTCATAAGAAAACCCAAGTAATTGCCAGGATGTCTGTAATAAACATGTTTTAAAGTGGTTTTGACTGCTACACTCTCATAAATAAAAGTACAAAGCTGTCAATGGGGATGGTACCTTTTCAAAGGTTACACATTTGCACCTTAATGGTCCATATTGCCAACATAAAAGGTTCATGTTAGTACATACACATTTCAGGTACACTTTTTACATTTAGTACAGCTTTGGTAATAATATGTATTGCTACGTAGCTGTATAAGAGGTCACTCAGAACACTCAGTTCTAAAGGGCTGGTGTCCTGCAAATTTGAGCTCCATCCCTAATTAAACACACCAGAACAAGCTAAGCAAGGTCTTATTATGTATACATAAAACTTCCAGTTAAGTGTTGAGGCAAGTTGGAGCTAAACTCTGCAGGAAACCGGCCCTCCAGGACAAAGTTTGGTGACCCCTACACTAAACCATAATATAATTCCTCCTCCACCTTTCTCTGACTTTTGCACAATTTGAGTTTGATCTATATCAAGTTTGTTGATATTAAACTTGCTTTCAGTACTAAAGTGAACTTTGGACCACTTCTCGGTCCACACAACATGCTCCTCAGCAAAAGTTAATCTGGGCCTTTGATTCTTTCTGCTATAGAGAGGTTTGGTCATTGTGGGCTTTCAGTCCAAATTCTCTTAAAACATTGAGACACTATGGCCCAATCCCAATACTACCCCTTAGCCCTTCCCCTTACCCCTACCACTCGTTTTGCACGTTCACGTAAAGGGGTAGGGATGTCCCAATACTCTTTAGTTTGAAGGCGTAGGGCTAAGGGAAAGAGGTAGATACCCCTTCAAATGGAGATTTTTCAGGACCACACTCGAAACCAAGGGGTAAGAAAATTTCCCAAAATACATCTGCCACAACAGCAGCATAGCTGTACCCGAAAGTAAGGAGATTCACAAATTAGTAATTTTTTACAACAAACAAGCAAGTGTTTAAATACATTCATAACCGCGTTTGTGTTTTACCATCATGCTTTAAAAAAAACATTAGCTAAAATAACAACTGCTAAATTTCGCTATCTATAATCCATAATAAGAACTCGTGTATAGTCGTCCCACAACATTCTATCACTCGATAACACTCGAATACCCAGTCAGAAAAGTCTAGTGGCTGAGAATGAGCATTTTACAGTGTCTGGTATAATGTTAATGTTGTTTTTTGAGTGTTTACATAGATGAATATGGCCACTGCAATGCACAGTACAGTTAAGATCTTATTGCCACATTATATCGTTATGATAACATGATATCGCTGCCATCAGTGATTTCCTGAAGATAAATACCAAAAAAAAAACACAACTGGAATAACTACAGCAGTCATGATCGTCGATCTCACACGAAGCAAGAAATCGCGATAACATATGCAGATGTTATAGTGCTGGCCCATTTCTTAGGAGTACATTTTGAAGCCCTTCCCCTTCACACTCTGTTTTTATGGCCAAGGGGAAGGGGTAAGGGTACAAAAATCCAATTGCGATTGGGCCTATATGTCAAGATCCATACCATTTCATACCATTTTCTGAACTGAAAAACAATACCAATTGTAGCGTTGAACCGACTGTCACTCAGACTCATACGCATTATTCAATTCAATTCGATTCATGTTTATTTATATAACGCTTTTACAATGTAGATTGTGTCAAAGCAGCTTAACATAGAAATTGTAGCATTATCCAGTGGTAGTGTTTGCTATGGCTTCATCAGTAAAGTCTAAATTTACTTAACATGAAAACTAACAATGGAGAAACATCTTTCATACACAGCAAATTCCACACATGCACACACACACAGCAGCATCGAGCCTATGACAGCACATCATCACTTCCATTCGGATACTGTTTACTAGCAAAGTGACAGCACCAAATACTGGCCTGGCATATACAATACAATTTCTGGCTTTTTTTGCAGACGGATAAATGTGGAACATTTTGAATATGCTGTTGTGTAAGGTAAAACTTTTAAAACTCAAGGAAAAAAACACATTTGTCTACATTTTTGTCATATAAACATAGCCTTAGTGAAACTGTACAGTTCAGCTGTCCGTTAAAAAGGCTTTGTCTGATTAAAACAAATCCTATTAACGTTTTTGTGCTTCAGAACATATGCAACTTTAAATATGATTTAAAATGACTCTTTTATTGCTCCAACTTGAAGCTGTTCACTAAATTTGATCTTCATTTCATATTCAAAGCTCATTTTAATCCATACTATTCTCTCTTTTTATTCAATGTCACGGTTACTTTGGTTAATTTTCTTTCTTCCTTCCTTTTTGCATTCAACATACTGTACACTAGAGGTTTGGAGGAGGCGTAACTCATAGCTTTATCTCCTCTCGTTAGAGTGAATGTCATAACAGGGGTGGGATGTTTTAGGCAGCACGTTGAGAGCTCTCTGTCTGCACAGAACAGCTCAGTGATTTGGAGGAATATTCAGAGGATAGGCCTTTATGTTTCCTGCACCACTTGCTCAAAGCCAATTCAGTCCAGCGTGGCCAATTCAATTGAAAACCCAGACAGAATCTGTTCCAAGCAGGCCGAGAGCCATTCTAAGAGAAAACAGAATAATTAGAACGATTAAAGAGCTCTGATTCTGCGCAGGCACTGTGGAAAGGTTCGTTTGGTGGGGGAAGGGTGTTTTTGAGTTAAGGGATTCCTTTAGTAACTATGACTAAGTCTGTCCTGCTTCACCAGTCTGTAAGGGCCCATTATATATGCCCAGTGAAATGTGTTTAGCAGATAGCCCAGATTTAGATGTCACGAGACTTCTGTCTTTTTCATTTGAAGAGCGAAAGACAATTGTGTGGAAACACTTTTGTCAAATACAGGGGATTAGCAATGTTTGTGGCTCATATTCTGTTAGCAAAACTTTGTGATCATGCTGTATCTGCAGTTAGTTCTAAATAAACATACCCTCTGCAAAAATAAATAAATAAATAAAAATGAAAAAAGTACTGCAAGGCAAAAGCACTTACTGTAAGGCTTCAATAATTTTAACACTCATCTAAAATTATTAAAAATGCTAAAATGTTCAATGCTGCATAACTTGCTACTTGGTTAATTCCTTGTTGGGTGTTAGTTCTTTGTTAAGTGCACAGAAAACTGTAAAAGAACTAACGACAAACTACATGTAATTTTACACTATTTTTAAAACATTATTAAATGCAGTTTTTTTGCATAAACTGTAAAGTTCCTAACCCAAATTTAACATCAAATGCATTGTTTTTTGCATTGTTGTAGTAAAATCTTAAAAAGAAAAAATTTCCATAACTACGTGCATCAAACTTGGCATTTCATGTTTTTTCCATTTAAATTATGTTTCTTTATGTGTATTATCTGACATGTATAGTTTGTTAGATCTTTTATTGTTTATTGCTTGTGAGCATAATCTACTGACAGTAGCTTTGTTTCCATCCAAAAATGCGAATTAACTTTATGCACAAAACTGGAATATCGCATAAAAGACGTGCAAATAAAGCAGCGTTTCCATCCAACAAGTCAAAGAGAACAAAATCGTCACTTCCTGATTAACTGGCGCCAAATATCAACAGTAAAAATTGAATTTGCTGCGGTAGGAGAAGCTGCGTGAATCTTTTCCTTATTTAATAAATGACTTGTGCCTCAGAAGACAATGGTGACATGCAATGATCGTGGCGGCGTTTGAAGGTGTGAGACATGGAGCACAGATGCTTTCGACAGTTCTGGAGATAATTTAGAATATAATAACCCTAATTCTGAAATGGTTAAAGTGTTTTAGAATGACTAAAACAACATTTGAGATGTTTAACAATGTGCTCAGCCTGCTGGTTTGTTCATTTAAACACATTTTTATCATCACATAATCTCTTATAAAAAAATTTAAAAATAAATAAAAACTTGACTTTTTTTAATGCGCATACTGGAATTTGTTCTGTAAAAGTGTTTCCATCATAGTTTATGCGCATTTTTTCCTTATCAAATAAAAAGTTCATCCTACTCAGTTATGTGCATATGTTTTATGCACATTTCTAAAATTTATGCGCATCTTGGCGTTTCAATCAACAGTTTTTTTATGTGCATACCCACACCATTTAATAGACAGTTTCTTTTACAGTTTAGACATATTAACATTTAAATTAACCCAACTTGAAGCAAAAAACTGTCTTTGATGAGTTGAGAGTCTTATAATATATATTTATGGTACAAAACGCATTGTTAGAAGCATGTTATGAATAATTATTTACATAAATATGTCAAATGTTTTACTTTTATAAAATCTTAAAACTGTTCATTTTCTGGTTTGAGAAAAAGGTCTGAGAGCTTTGGCCTTTATTGTTAGTCAATGGGTGTGAAGGGAAATCTATTTTTTTAAGAGGTATGGGTGTCTTCTGTAGGTGTGTCTACCACAGCTGTGTGAGTTAATGACTGTCTACAGGTCAAAGGTCAGATCTGGCAGACCCACTAACAGACAAGATAGTGCTTTGCTCACAGATGGCCAACTGCAGACACACACACACAGTGTCCTGCAAGAGAAACATGCTACATGTCTTTACTCCAGCTGGCACCTCCCTTCTCAAAAAAACATTAGGCACAATTCTTTTCCTGCATACAGTTGCAGAATAATAATACAGAAGTAAATGAAAGCACTAGTGTGTGCACTTTCTTATAACAGCTTTGTATATTGAAATAGTATCCATTGATGATGGTGTATGCCAAATCTCCCTAAGCCATTCCAACAACACTTACTGTCTTTAGCAAAAGGAATTTGTAGCAGTAGCCTGTGCCAAATAAAAATCCCTCCGATTGTTAAATCAACACAAAACTCAGACTCACAAACTCGGCACACATTTTAGTGATTCACATCAGACAGTCATGTGAAGCATAAGCGCTCCCTTGTGGCAAAACTCACAAAAGTAATGAGTTTGGCTGTATTTGATCAAATCTGCACTTTTGAATTCCCTTTATTTTCGTTAAGAGCCAGTAAAAATTTGTTTTGCTGTTATTGCACAGAAGCAGCAGTTTCTACAGAAATGCAGCAGTTTCTCCTTTAACCGGAGGACCCATCAGGCTGTGTGAGGTTCTGTGCAAATGCCATGAGCTTCAAGTCACGATTTGGAGAGGGTACCTGTTAGTTGTAATTAGCCTTAAAATGCACAGCTGGATTTAAATGGCAGTAAAACAGCAGTAACAGGTGTGAGGGCTGTTGAGGTCTGCTTCCACGCCAGTCACACAAAACACACCCGGCCATAAAGTCACTACCTCACACCAAGGTGCACGCGCTTACTTCCGAGATCGCAGCTTAGTTACTGCGCAATCACCAGGCCTGCAGCTGGCAACAAAGCGGTTCCTTTAGACCATAGACTAAACAAACAGACTACTAGACAAATACCAGTGTCAAAAGACTGCTCTGGATGTGACTGGGCTTCCTCAGTGGAAACTGAACCCAGTGGGGAAAGGCCTGACAGAGCTGGAAATGAGCGAAGGAGATGGCGTGTTTGTACAAGTGTTTGGACCTGGCCGGCCGCCGGACATTTTTCTGAATGAAAGAGGCGACTTTTAAAAATCACACCTCCCTCCATGGGCCTCCGATGTGCAGCTTCTCGAAACCACAAAACGTTCCAATAGCTTGATGCTTCACCCTTTAGGAATGCCTCCAAAAAACACACTGCGCAGGTGCATCTGCTCTGAAGTCCGCAAATAAATGATTTTGCTCTTGATTGTTACAAAGTTTGAAGACTGTTAGTGTTCCAGAGCAGTGGAAAAATGCATGAGTTTTCCGCATCTTTGTATAATAAATTCACAAAGACAAGAACAATCTAGCGTGAATGCATAAATCAGATTAAATTACCAACTACAAAAAGTGGGATGGAAGCTTTCGTCTACTTTGACATTGTCCAAAAAATGTATTTGCTTCTTAAAGGTGTACAACACTCTTAAAAATAAAGGCTTCAAAATTAAATCTATTGAAAATTCGAACTAACCGAAAATAACAGAACTCTTTTTCTACTACAAAGAGCTACAAAGTTTCCATAGTTGCTAAAAGAACTAAAATAATTATCCAATATTTTATATTAAAATTTTTTTTTTGGTAAAAAAAAAGTCAAATGTGACCCAAAATAACTGTTTAACTACATTCATGATTTTAAACAATAAACTATTAAGCGTAAAGTTAAGGTTTTCTTATCTGATTTAAATCGATCAGCAGTCGATTTGAACTACAACAGAAAAGTCCTACCTACATTTTGAGAATAATACAAGGGTTGATTTTCATTTTGGTCAAAAAAAAAAAAGTCAAACATGTCTAGAAGGACCTAACGGTGAGTAAATGATGCTAATATTTATTTACGGCTGAGCTATTCTTTAAATATTTGAGTAAAAGAAACAGTCTAGGTTTACAAACAGAACAATTTCCTACATCTGCTTTCACAGCTAACGTAGCATTTTTTCCAGAATGTGATTATGACTGCATTTCTAAAACAAATGAGGATGGCTGCTTCTGAGCTCTTCCTCCATATTTATCAATGATATTTGAAATAAATGGTCGTAACCTGATCGCTCCCTGGTTTAAGTCACAAACACTCACCACCTGCTGAGGCTGGGGAGAGGGGCGGCTGGAAGCTCGGTGCAAATCAATCAGCAGGCTAGTTCAGCCGAGGACACTGGCAAACGCTCCTCGGGAGTTTGCGTGTCGAGAGGCCTGGCGTGAACTGTGGAACCAAAGCTCCCTGCCAGCTCTCTCCACAGCTAAAGCTGATTTAGACTGAGGGCCTAGAACAGGATTAGGTTTCATCCTCTGTCATGCATTTTCATAGTGATGTTTTGAGTCCTGCAACCCTCTTTGATTCAGCCGAAAAAGCCAGATTTTTTTTTTGTCTAAAACTATGTAACGTAAGATGAAGAGCACAGCAGGATGAAATCCAGTGCTCTCCATTTCAGTCTCTCTCCAAACATTAAGAAAAAACAAATCTAACGTTCGCTAAACTGACCTTGATGTTAGTTAGTATGGTAAATGTTCTCCTTCACATTTCCAATTTGTTATTCCTTTGCAAGACACTCGAGATTATAAATGGGCGACCAAAAGAGACATTGAGATTAAAATAATAATTGAAAAAGTATCCTGCGTCCAAGTTTGAAAGCTGAGTCCCAACGAGCCTTTCAAAGATTTTACGGTGAGTGCAGAATATTATGAAATGTGTTAAATAAAAGAAATGCAATAAAAAAGAAACTGTGCAAAAGCCTTCTTGCTCCCCGCTGCCTAGTAAAGCTCTAATGCCAACTTCCAATGTTCTGACCGAAGAGAGAACCTAAATAAACACTCCAAGACTGATTTAATTTGATTAACCCAGGTATTTGACCGATGGGTCAATGAAAAAAATAACAGTCCAAAATAAAGAAAAGAAAAATGTTAACATGCCAAACTGCTTTTAAGCACTTAAGTAAATATATTTTCACTTTTATACATTCACCCAAATATTAATTGAGCTCAAGATAAATTTAAATGTAAGTAAATTGAGAAAAAAAGTTTTAATTCAAAGCTAATTTAGTTACTAAAAGGTTATGTGGTAGACATAAGATTTAAAAATATATTTTAAAAGGTAAAAAGTACCTTAAAAAAGCATGATTAAAAACTAAAATATATTTGGGCTGTTTGGCTAATGTTAATTCAATAGACAATGTCGTATTTTTTAACTACTTCATACATTTTTGCTAACAAATGACAATAATGAGATCAATGATCATGTCAAAAAGTTTTCAGATTGTACTATCTTATGTCATTGACCCACCTATTATCTATTACCACATGCTCTTTAATCACACCAGGTGAAAAGAACATGTCAGCAGTTACTTTAGGAGTGATGAAGTGTTTGACTGGTCAAGTTCAACAGGTAAACAAGGCTCTGCACACAAGGAAATCTGAACACTATTAAATGTCCATTATCTAAAACAGCCAAAATGTCCTTCACTGTTCAAAATCGGCAAACCTGTCCACTTTTGGAAACCAAACCACAGTAAAAGCATAAAAATGGACCACTGCCAGTGTTAGTCAATACAAACTTATCTTCTTGACCTAGACTTTACTTGTCCTAACAAAAGAGCTGGATTTCCAATTAAAAACTGGAATTCTCCTGGTAGGAATATGTGATTTTGATGGATGTACACGGTCTGTTCCCTTGAGGGGTTAGGAAAAAGAAAGGACAAAAACAGTCTCTTTTTGTACAAGCCATGAGGAGTCGATTTGCAGTTCATCTTTGTGTCATGTCACTACCAATCTGACAACAGCTACTCATGACCGACCTAGTTTGCTGAAAACACCTGTGGTCTCCATTCAATATATCATCAAAATGTCTGTCTGATGCATTTATCTCCAGTCATACATGTCAGAAAGTACAGTAGACATTCTGTTACCAGAAAATAAAATAAAACAAAGGACGGAGCAGAACAGACAAGTAAAATTGTTTAAAGGTAGGTTCAGAATTGGCAGGTTTACTTCAAATAAAATAAACTTTTAAAAATGCAACCATAAGAACTGAATGCTCAAGCATAATTGTTTTCTTTTTTTTTATTATTAGTTTGTTTCATATTTGCTTTTGCAGTTTAATACAGGTGTGAGAAATGGGTCTCCTCGCAACAGAACCAAATTTGTGTATGACTGATAAATTCTCATCTGTTTTTACTCCTCTGCACATTTTTTAAGCTTTTCAACTGATAAAAACACCATTACATGAAAACACGTAAACACAAGCCAACTTTTGATGGTATCAAATTTTCTTGTTGAGATTAATAGTTTTTATTAAGAACCTTTAATGCATTATTACGATGTTGACCTAAGCTGTAAAAAAAGTTACTTTATAGGTTTAATAAAACATATTACTGTTTTTCTTTATTGTTAAAAAGTTCATAGTAAACTAATGCATCAACCTAATAAAATTACAAAAAGATTATAAAAAACAATACATAACACTTAACAATGAAGTCTCATTAGTAAATGTTAGTTAACAGTTTAAAATCAGCACTAGACTTACTAGTTACTGTTAATATTACACTGTAACAATTATATGATCAATTAGTCATGACAGCATATTAGTTCATTGTAACTTATAGAATTGAGTTAATGCATGTTTAATTTAGTTTACTAAGTTACACAAGCTGTTTTAAGTCAATTTAACATAATATATGTTCAATGGACTCATCAGGTTAATTTGATTCAACTTAAAAAATTAAGGCAATCAGGATTTTTTACAGAGCAGTTTAAAAAATATAACTTAATTTTATTAGTTAACTTAATTGCAAATAATTAATATGAATTGCAATCAGATCATGACTATTAATTTAAAGATTTATTAAGCATTAATAGATTAATAAAAGCTTTTGTAGCTTTCATCTTTACTATTACTCATGTTTACTATTAGAACCTTATTGCACACTGCTATCATACAATAGAATACCCCAATAAATATTCACCAACTTTTCAATCAATGTTTCAGCAAGTAGTAGGCCAGATTAGCCAACACTATCTCACGGCAATTCATAACTTTTTGACTTTTTAAGGTCTTTTGGGTTTCTGGGTGGGGCTGGGTGCCACGCCTTTTAAAAATCGTGCATTTTTATACGACTTGTATGAATTTGTACGAATTAGCCACTAAACTGACAAAACGTAAAATAGTTACATTTCCTCGTGAGATCAGCACAAAACCAATATTGCGCATGCTCATTATCACAACATTACTGAATATTAGCATATATCTAGTGTCAAGTGATACATAATAGAATTTATTTTTTAAATAACACTGTAAATACTCAACAAACCAGCACTAAATTTGTAATTTTTTTGTATTAGTATTAGTTCCAACCAAATTAACCAAGAGAACCAAACTACAAAAGTGAACAAACCCTGGAAGACAAACATTTAAAACTGGCAAGTGGGGGAAAAAAAGGAGTTGGCTCAAAAATCCTGAGATAATTTTGAAAGTCTAGGATTCAGAATTAAATTTAAGGCTGGAAGTAAACAGAATGGTTTCCATTTTGAAAAAAACCTCAAAACAAAGATATGCCAAGACTTGAAATGAAAAACACATTAACAGCTGAACAGATGTTGCTCTTTGGATCAGTCTAAAGAAAATAATCATCAAGGGTTTTCAAAAACCCGTAGAGCTTGAGTGTGGCTGTCATCAAAACAAAAGAGGGACAAAACAAATACCAAACCATGTTATTCAAAATCAAATCACCTGCTAGCCAAACATAAATTACAGCCTGAATGTGCAATCCCACCAAAGCATTCACCAACTGTAAAGCTTCAAGTCTTTGTTCCAAAACCTAGCATTTCCTGAAATCAAAGCGAAGCGAAGATGTAGGCAGGGGTTAAATGAAAGAGCAGCTCTTGTTCAAGCTCCCCCCATTATCAGCTCTCCATCCGCCTCGTTTGCACTTGAATCTTTTTGCCACGCGCTCGCGGTTCGGCCCTGCCAACTTTTTTTTATGCGTTCCTCCTCCTCTTTTTTTTCTCCTCGCCTCAAACCTGTCAGATCCTATAAGCGAAAACATATTGAACACTCACTATTTTCTTTCTTGCTTTTTTCCCCTTTCTTTCACGGGACTGATGGATTTTCAATCTCCGAAACGTTTGTCTGCATGACATCACCCTTGGGTTTTAACTGCATTATTTCACCAGATACTGTACAGAGGAGAGAAACGCTTTCATTACCTTCATAATTCACTTTGGAAAATGTTCCTCAGACGTCTCCTTTCTCTTTAGTTTAGCTGCTTATTACTACAGGAGCGAAAAAGCATCCTTACTTGTCACAGTGGCATGCACTTAATTAACTGTAAATAACAGAACGCGATTACAAAACATTGTGGTGGATGAGATTCCTGGACGCTGGCTTGACAGAAATGCAGTGCATGCTCATCAAATTCTATAGGTCACAGTTCCTTCTTAAGCGCTCATGTGTAAACACACACACAACGCATGTTTAGCATGGGCTCAGCACACAATTGTTTTGTACATCTAACTGTACTAACATGCATTAGCGTTACTGTATATTACTTGAGATTTTGAGCAGCTACAAAGCCCATACTGTAGATTCAATTGTAAACGTTTGGTGTCAGCAAGTAAAAACAAAAAGGATGCACTAAATTTAAGCTAAAATCACAGTATACACATGTATATCATATCAAATATACCTAACTAAAAACTCTATTTACATTGACACTTCCCTCCATTCCTACAGTACTGCACTCCTGTACTGCAATATTGGTCGGGAATTACAGAAAAAAACACATATGGTTCTTGACACAGAAATACCAATGTCTCCTTTGTTGTTTGTAGGATTATTTTCATAAACGGATGTTGCACCACATCATGTAAAAATTTATGCCACTCTACAATTAGTTTCAAAAGCTATTCTTTAACATTTGAAAACGAAACGTTCATTAAAGATTGAGTATAGAATGAATGTAATATTAGAACATATGGTTATGGAAAGGATGACTGCTGTAGCTAGGAAGATCATTAGATCTTCTGTAAAATGGTCATCTTCTATAATTTTTTGGGATTGGGGAGTAATTAATTAATAATATCCAATAATTTCTCTCTTTGTTGAATTTTCTAAAATTTAATCTAAGTAAATTATGCATTAAAGAATATGCAAATTGCAAAACTGGCACTCATATTTTATGTGCTCGTATGTGTATGTTACTTGTGTTGGTATAAAAAAATCTAAAATAATAATAATAATATATATATATATATATATATATATATATATATATATATATATATATATACACACACTTCATTTGATAGCAAGAACACGACTAGAAGGATATATCCAGTGTCTGTAGATTTTCTCTTCAAAAGTTATAAGCAATCAAAGTGTCTTAGTATTTGTTTAAAACAAAGTTGTGAGATATTTTTATATTATATCTCCTAATAAACTGTTCTCTTTTTTATTTTCTTTAGTTTCTTCTGCGTCTTCTGAGTTTGATTCAATGTTGAAAATTAAACTAAAGTATAACTGTGACTTTATAATGTGGATGAAGGTACGGCGAGAAAAAAATAGAGAAAACTACAGCACCTACCAGACTTTTGCATGGGTGTGTAAGTGACTTTACTTTTTTCCACCATCCCAAGAATGCACAGATGACGACAATTATAGAGATGCTGTGACTTCATATGCAGCTCTGGAAACCAAACATCAGAGGAAAAGCAACGTTATACCTTCAAACTTCACAGAAATACAAGAAATTATTCTCACAAAAGATATTTAAGTTTGAACGAATCAGAGATTTAAGAGTCTGTTACTGTGCCAAAGGTCACTCAGCTACAAAAAGCACTGTAAATAGTTCTAGTGAATAATTACTGTTTTATCAGTTTTCCAAAGCACATCTGATTGGCTCGTGGATGTGGGATAGCAGCAGACACAACACACAGCAGACTCAAGGTAAGCATGTCTCACCCCGGCATGTGCGACAAGTAATTAGATGGAAGACAAACAGCATGCTGAGAGACGTGGCAGGTCTGAAAGAGCCAAGCGACGCCTGCTGATGACAGACAGCCTCACGCTCTTTAAAGCACCGAAGTCCCAGGATGTCTAGTGCAGCACGGGCCACTTGAAAAGAAGCAAAAAGCAAACATAAAAACAAAAGTTAATAAGCCTGGATAAGGGCTGCTAATCTAACATTTAAAAGGTAACGAGTGACTTATGGAGCTGATAAAGTGCTGCTTCAAATGGGATTTGGTCATAGTTACATTACTTGCGTAGCTTTTAACCCCTGGGGCAAAAATGACACTAGACGTAACCGCCAAATCAATGACAAGCAAACATGGGAAAACAATGCATTAACAACAGTTGACATCAACTTTCAAAGGCTTATCCGTCATCATCGGGTGCCATGTAGTCTGGTGGTGTGTCACAAATATTTATAACTTCCCAGATACATTCAGTTGTCGATTTGTTGAAATAACTCGACCAATCTTTCCGCATCCCAGACGTCACTGCGGTATTATGGTATAAGCATGTGGGTCAAAAATCCTTTTATTTAAGTGTTTTACAATAATTGAGAAGATGAGAGATGCAGATGTGAACTATAAGAGGCTGCAATTGTCACTCACTGAGCTTTATAACGTTGCAGAGATTGTAAAGCAATCAGAGAGGCTGGAGTGCTTTCGCAGGTCTGTGGCATTCAAGAAGTATAATGAATCACTCTTGGGATACAGATGAGCTGTAAGCTTTAAAGCGGCAAATTAAAGTTACAGTGGACAAACCAACATTTTTCTCTCATCATTGTTTGAATAAACAGGACGTTGCTCACCCCAGACTTACACCACTGGTTGAGCCTGAACTTCAAAGGGGCATATGAGTGGCTGCACTCTGCATTTTAAACTTAAAAAAAAAAAAAAGAAAATTTCAAAAAAGAAATAAATGGTAACAAATAGAGTTTGCATTGCTTGGCATGGCAATTTACAAAAATTAGCCTTCCGGACAAAAGGAACGAGCTGATAATTACTTTCATATTATGCATCATAAACAACAAATATTATAATTGCTATTGGAATTATTACCATTTTATAACAATAATCAATAATAATATGTATTATTATTATTATTATTAAGAATAACAAAAAAAACACTAAATAAAAGAGAAATTTATAGACTATATAATTGCACTGTGTAATAGTATATTTATATACTCAACTTGTTAATTAAATCTGAAGTGAATTAACATAATAAATGGGCAAAAGACTACTTAAAACACACATAAACAACTTCTGAAACCAGCTGAAATACTAAAAAACACTAAAATGCTCTGAGGTGTAAAACAGAAATAGAAAATAGAAAAAACAAACAACATATAGAAATCATGGGAAAGGAATAAACTACTACACTTCAAAAACTAATATATAACCACTCTAATATATAAATATATATTTGATGAATAAATATTAAATATAAATATTTATATAGTAATAATAATAATAATAATAATAAATAAATAAATTTCCCACCCTATTGTACGGTTTTGAATTTGATTGTGCGGGTAAAAAATGGCGTAGGCAGGTTTACAAAACTTGGGCAGTTTTGAAATGTACATTTTTTATATATACTTGTATAACAAAACATAACTGTGTGCCCCTACTCCGTTCAGATAGTACTGACAAGTGCATAGCGCAAACCGCGTAGGCCCACCCCCAAGAGGAGGTGAAGAAAAGTTGTATTAAAATCTGACTCCCCAGACAAATCTGACACACCTTCGCGTGCACACACAACACGCAGGGCCTGCAGTTAAACTCACAGCAGTTTATCATAACACTCATCAACAATTTTTACCGCAACTGACAGCAAGAACAAACATATAAACGTTCTCTGATTGACAAACAGCACCCAATTACGTTCAAAATAATTTAAAACCGCAAATGGGAAAACATTCGAATAGGTAGTGGAATCCACACAACGAGTGCAGTGTGTGGGTGAGAGGAGCAGTGTTTCGATGTGATCCGATAATGTTGTGGTTCTGTGACTGCTGGTGTTTGTTGCTGTATGCTTAAAAAATTCGACAGTTACAGTTACTAAGTAAATCTCCATATAAATGAAATAAAATTAAATAAAATATTCATTTAATATTTTGGGCAGTTTTTTGTGCGTTTGGGCGGGATTTGGACAGCTTTTGGGCTGGAAAAAGCCAGCTATATCTGGCAACACTGAGCAGGTCAGCAGAGCAGCAAAAACCTAGATAAAGTGCATTTTTTCAGATCTATTTGCCTGTTAACAGCACTAAAAGGCATTGTTGCCACCAATCTCAAAACGGGATGGTGTATGCATCTAGTCTGACATCATCAGACCACACGGATCTCATATTTATGAGTATGCTTTTAGATGCAGACCACACTTACTCAGAGGGACCTGCTGGACCTCTTCACCTATACCCAGGTGGGCTGGGTAAGGTGAGACATTTCATCACTTTAAAAGAGGAGAGGGGGCACATTTTTATCAGCAGATCTGCGATCCAATGACAAGCAGCAGAGCGAGGCGGCTTGAGCCCTGGCAAAGCGCTTCACAC
The DNA here is from genome assembly GCF_903798145.1 of Danio aesculapii. Classification (NCBI taxonomy): domain Eukaryota; kingdom Metazoa; phylum Chordata; class Actinopteri; order Cypriniformes; family Danionidae; genus Danio; species Danio aesculapii. The sequence goes on from NC_079438.1 coordinate 40,759,981, forward strand.
ACAGGCCTAATATTCCCTGGGGCTCCACTCTCCATGTGTGGTCCCACTGTGTTTCTCTCAGGGCTGTATGCCTCCATGCACATGGACAATATGACAACACTGACGGCCAGAGATGAGCCAAGACAAGAAAAACAATCAAGTCAGGGCTGCGAACTCAGCTGCGTGCGCTTGATTTTCACTGCCCTCCACTCCCTATCTGAAAGCGCCTCACAAACACGCACATGCACACAGGATCTTCCTTTTTTCCACACTCAGTTCGCTAACGTAGCTTAATGGAGCGATGGTAAAGATCCAGATAAAACATGCCCTCCCTTCTTTTACGTCCTCCATATGCTTTGATTTCACTGCTCTGAAAGGAGGGAAAATGATTCATGCCGTTGGCGTGCGCAGTGGAGCTGCAGCTGGACGCTGCACCTGCAACTCCCAAATCTGGGAAAACAAGCTCCCGGGAGCAGGCGGAGAAAAACGGGCCTTCACACACACACACACACACACACACACACATGCAGAATCCCTCGTCAACATTCAAGGGCTAACTGATTTTTTTGGTACACCTAAGAGCAGTTTAAGGCAAGACACTGCATGCAAAAAACATGCTCATGCACCTGTCAGTTTTAAGATCTTGGCATTTTTGACTTATCAGAGTGTTTTTGTTTTTAGTATAATGTTAAAAAAAAAAAAATTAAAAAAAAAAAACATTTTAAATATACATTTAAGTTTTTCTTCATCCATTTGTAGATTTCTATAACAACACATTTTTAAAAAACGTTTTCTTAAAATTAGTTTTAAATCTGTACTAACACACCAAACTTTTCCTTTTTATTCATATGCAGTAGTCAACATTTGAAATGGAACAAAAATGCTGTATTAACTGATGCCATAAAATCATTTTAATTGATTGCATAAAATGTTGCATGTTTACATCCCCTATAAAAAGCTTTGACCTGAATACGTCAAAAAAAGCAAGAATTTTAAACCTGATCCAATACTCTGATTTTTGTGCTAGAAATTTATGAAAATGACTGCTTATTTAATGAAACAATGCCTCATTTAGATATTCAAAGATAACCTTTTTTAAAAACTTGTAATAGAAAAAATCCTTAATTCTAAATGTATTCAATCAACTATTACAGGTAGTTGTTGTTTTCAAACATTCACCCTCAATTAATTAAAATTCCATTAAGACATATGTAAACAAGTGTGAAACACCATTGCGTATCCACAATAGTAATGCTTGTTTTGTTATTAATGTATCTATTTATTTATACATTGTTAAAAGTCTACTAATCACTACTAATGACTGTGTTTGAAACAAAATGACATCAGCAGTTGAGAAAGCTTGCGCTGTGGGTTATCATGGTGATACTCATTGTGTTTACTTCAGATGCTACTAAGCTGCGCCTGGGGAAAGACACTGAAGTCTCAATGTGATTTTGTTTCTCCTGATAATTCAGGTATGTTTCATAAAAAGTGAATATGTTTATTATAATTAATGTAAAAAAAACAGCGAGTACACATTTCCTATGTGTTTTAAAGTGAATAGCTTATTTACAGTTGTTAATTGAGAAGAGTGATTTAGATGAAGGTACCGGTAAAATGACAGTTGGTCTTAGTTTGTTATTACTGACTCCCCAGTAAATAATATGTACTTTACTCAGTATGTACAAAAAAATTACTTATTATTTGTATATATATTGGTTATATTTGCTAATGTATAAAGTTTATGAGACTAGAGAGTAACATTGGTAATTGGTGTCAAGTGTAACTGTTACAATTTAAATGATACAAATAACAGACGCATGATTGTTCTGTGAGTTTAGTAGTTTTATGGTAAATGGTTATAAACAGACGTATTTACAGGGACAGAAAAATGAAAAAGATGGTTGACAAAGAATTTGAAGTGTATTCTGTGTCCTACTGAAAAATATACAGAAGGTATAATATCTATACGTGTTAATGAGAAGAGAGTACAGTGTGTATGTGTAGAAGTATATGAAGAATTCATTGTTGTAAAAAGAGAAAAACAACACAAAGGGAACAAAATCTGTATGTTTGCTTAAATGAAACATGATTTGTGAGAATATGTTTGCTATAATATAACTGTTAATAAACAGATGCTACTAAGCTGCGCCTGGGGAAAGACACTGAAGTCTCAATGTGATTTTGTTTCTCCTGATAATTCAGGCACTTTTAATCTGCCTACGAGTTCTGCGGCCGGGACCCGTAACACAAGCATCACCTTAGTGATTTAAGCCAGTCAGAAACGTGACTTCTCTCAACAATAAAGATTTTTTTTAATTTTAAGAACTGATTTACTGTTGACTTTAGTAACGTTTCAGCTTTTATGGTGACTAGTTACACTGTTTATTACCTCAACTGGAATGTCAAAGCAGCACTAGATCAAAAGGCCACTCTAATAGAGTTCTTTACTGTCTTTTTTTTTTGTTGCCTGGTCCACAGGAGAGCCTGTAACTCATAACAGCGTCCTGTGGGACCACTGGCCCCATAAGTGAATTCTCCACAGCCACACGCACATGCAGACATTCCACACCAGAGCCCTGCACATGCACAAACATACCACAAATCCCATCATTTCTTAATCCTCAGAGACTCAAGCATCGAGATTAATAGTGTACGGCAGAATCAGCAGATTTAATTTCACACTAAATTTTAGAAGAAAATTTACACAATGTTGCAGAATATGGCAAATTAAGCACATAAGAACATATTCTTTGACTTTCTTCAGAAGCCTCATGTTTCCTCTTTTGCGTTAAGTGACAAAATATCTGAGACAAAAAAATTGAAACACCCAAGGACTATATAAATACTGTATGTTACCAATGTATGCAATTCTAAATAATACTTAATAAAAACTAAAATAATAAATATTGGTTAAAATAATTGCTATTATTAATTATGTGCATTTTAAAACATTTGAATAATATTTTTATTATTATAACAACAATGCTAATATCAATAGTAATTAAAATATTGCTGTAGTTTATTATTACTATTATTATTATTCAATTGCACATACTTAATATTTTAATTAAATTCTTTTAACCAATATTTAGTATTTTTATTTTATTAAACACTATTCAAAATTTGCAAACATTAATATAAATATCAACATTAATGTATGTAATTTATTTTTTGCAATATTACCAACTCCCTTGCAACAAACTCAACATAAATGTTAAACCAATTTTTAATTCAGATATTCTTGTTTCTATAATACATTTAAGTGTCATTTGTTTTTCACATGAAGAGTTCAGATGCAAAAACCTCTAACTGCCATCTAGAATTTTCTTCTACAATGAGCATTTTTCTCTGCCTCTAATGTTTATGTTCAGTTATTTCACATTAAAATCAATGAAAATAACCCATTCTTTGCCATAAAATGGAAATTACTAAACCAAGACATGAGAGCCTGAGAAAACGCTAAATTTAGAAGAAAAAATCTGATTTTATTGCATTTGAACTCATATTTAATAAAATTTAATTGCCCTAAATATGACTTTTATCTATTTCTTTTCAATAAAAAATAAAAACAATTATAATAATAATATTATCAAATCCATAAAACTTCATTCAACTTGATACAGATACTTACATCAGTGATATTAACATGCCAAGCTACACCACAGAAAAACAGACACACAAGGACAGACACACACACACACACACACACACACACACACACACACACACACACACACACACACACACACACACACACACACACACACACACACTCTCTCTCTCTCACGCAATCTTTTGCAGCCCCTCTATTCACACGCAAACAGCTGGGTGAGGAATGTGGGGAAAACATGCTGCCAGTTGTGTTTTGAACAGCACTGACTCCGCTGGTCACCCACTGCCACTTGATCACACTACTGATAACTGCACAGATAGACTGTAAAGTGGGATTACGGAGTGCTGCTGTATGTTTGCATTGCTATGACTTTTGTTCAATGGTGAAAGCGATTACTGTACCTTACTATGATGAATATGGCTGAGCTATAGGCCTTTTGTACATATGGTTCCAGTCTAGAAAAAAAAGGGGAAAAAATGTCATTATCAATGACAAAAACAGCAAGACAACACATATTTTATGCTTTAAAGGTGTTTTTTTTCAGTATAATGTATTTTTAAACAATTTTTAAACATATTTTTACATTGAAAAAATGTACAAATTATAACGTACATAATTTTTAATGTATTTTTAATTATTTTCTCCTGCACTGAATTGTAAACATAATCTTTAGTCACACTTACATACATCAAACTTTGGTTTTACTCATATCTGTACTCTAATGGCTTTACAAAGGGGTATATTTATTTAAATAGCATTTAATTCTGCAACAAAAAAAGAAAATTGAAAGTAGCCTAATTACTTCTGTCTGGTTACAGTATTTTCTGAACAAGTAATAAACAATAGAAAAAAAATCCTCACAACCCACTCAGTAAAAACCTTTTCTAACATAACAAAAATATTACTTGTATCCATACTAGAAATGTAAGCAAATTAGAATGTAATTAAATAATGCCTTGTATGCATGTTTAAAGTATTAAATATTAACGTATAGTGATAGCTATTTCTTAAATCCTATATTCATCTGCAGATATGTCTTTCCTTAAATACTGTTTGAGTTTTACTGTATCTGGCAGATTAATCATCTTGTTTCTCCTACAAATATGGTGACAGACAGATTGGTGGCCACCCACGTTCTTCACTAAAGGTTGCTGATAGTATCTCGGTTGACTACAGATTTCTATTTTTTTTTTTAAGATTAGTTGCTTAAAGGGTAAACATACAAATCTTTGGTATGAACTCTACAAAAGGCGCAGAGCTGGTTCAGATGGTGCAAAGGTTTTCCTATAAACAGTACCATTTCTGTGGTGGATTCATATTTTCCTGGGCTGACAACGCTGTTGGTTTCACTGCCTGACTCAGACTGGGAGGGTCACACCGTCAATCTGCCATGCCATCACTGAAACAGAGCAGATTTTTAATGGGTGGGCTTGTTCTTCCCAGGGGTAGGTAAATGTGTAAACTGTGCTCATCAGTGGTCCTGGGACGATTTTCTTCATTGCCCCCCTGCTCTGCTGATAAACCTGCATGGATGTAGTACACTTGACTGGCTCAATTTTCATTGTTGTCTAAAGAAATGCTGCAAATGCCTTTAGGGAACTGCTGTTCTGACTGGTAGGTCGCGATCTAGTGAGAAAAACAACAACAACAAAGAAAACTGTTAAATGAAGCATATATTTGAACATAGATGAAACTGCAAAATAAATACAGTCTTTAATTGTAGTTGCCCTCATTTTTTGTTATTATTATCATTATAATACTATAAAAAATATATTAAAGATATGTGTTTTAATGTTCAAAAAATACATTGACAACAATTGCAGATATTTTTAACAAAATATTCTATATTTAAAAATTTTATTCTTGCTGTGAAGATGTATTTCATTACCATTTTTGCTTTTTTATTATAATAATACTTATAATAATAATATTAATAATATATAAATAGATTTTTATTAATAATAATACACTGTTGTTTATGATTTTACCGTATTTAGTAAAAATTAACATTATTTACTTAGAAAGTTGTAGCCATGTGGAGATACATAATGGATTATTACAACACTTTAAAGAGATAAACTTGAGATATTAAAATGCTAAGGTAAAACACAGGAAAATACACGCGCGCGCGCGCGCACACACAATTATAGTTGATTACATTTGTGTAAGTATATTAACATCAATGACTTTATACTATGTGTGAACGTACATTAGTAATATTCTCATACAGAATAATGGTATTTTAGTATCATTTAAAAATTGTGTTTAACATACCACATAAAACATATATTTATAACACAAAAATACATACTACACCATTATTTCCATTTTAACAAAATTATTTTAATAAAAGCATTATTGAATAACATATAAATGTAATAATTAATATAGTGATAAGATGAATAGTAGGGATAAGGCATGGGACGATAACCGTTTTCAAGGTATACAGCAATTTGGAAAAGTCAAGGTTTTAAAAACGGCAAAATTTTCTGCAATACCGTTCCTAAGGTATGTGTAAGATTTTTTATTTTCGTTTTGTTTTTTAGGACAATAGTACCTCCAGCAAATAAGATATCCAAAGATGCCATTTTAAACTGTAAAGAAATCTGTGTTATTGAAACAAATGAAGACGGTGAAGTCTATAATTCATTTGAATTATTTAGCCTGACATTTTTACTGCTCCAAAATATTTTAATTGTTTCTCAAAACAAACTATTTTGTGTTCAAAGAGGAAAAAAAGTTTTTGTTTTTACCATTTAAAAAGAACATATTTTAACGCAGTAATCACAATACTGTGAAACCGTGATATTTTTATCCAAGGTTATCATACCGTCAGAATGTTACACCGGCCAATGCCTAGAAGGGATGCTCCGATCGATCGGTCAGTCAGAGATCGGTCGATAATCACGATCGGTACTCTCTAATCTGGCCGATCTCATAAATCGTTCACAATTGTTTGTTTACGAGTTTACAAGCAGACGACATTTAAGAACGGAAATTTTTTGCATATCAGAACTGAAAGTTCTGTGTTTTCAACAATACTGCAAGTCCATTAAAACCTGGCTGGAAATATTAAATATATAAATATGGAAATAATAAAAAATAAAATTATATATATAAGAAGTTGAAATGCACATTTATAAATCCTGTAAATCCTATAAATCCGTTGCTTTTTTACTAAAATGAAGTAGGTCCATAAACTACTGTTTATTGTAATAAGTATATTACAATAATTAATATTATTAAATATTCAAGTTAAAAAAACATCCCTAATAAAAAAGGGAGACTTACACAGAATATTTTTATTTAAAAAGTATTACAGTTTAACCAATTTGAACATATAAACTTACCAAAAACATACATAAATTCATACAGTTAATAAATAAATCAATTATTTAAAAACGTAGAAAAAAGCAAAAGATATATTGTAAAAAATATTGTTAATAGCAATACTCAACAATACCGCATATTTATCCAGTAACATGCAGCCCTATTCTGAACTGTGACTCATGGTCAGGTCAACTATAATCCAGACTCAGCATTGCACATCCTGCGATGTGAATATTGCAGATGGGCACACTGAAAAATCAATGCTGGATTGATATATTGCACAGCCCTGAATACTGGTATCTATCAAAATAATTAGAAAATAGTATGAACAGTCAGAATGACAAACACAAAAAAACTTTTACAAGAACTATTACAAAATGTTGAAAAATAATCTCCTTTAAACAGGACTTGGGAAACATCTGAAAAACAATAATAATTTTATAGGACGGCAAATTTTCTTCAAATGTACATATTAATACTACTCATTGTTGGTATTCTTCATTTGTTATTTTTGGTGAAAAAAAAAAAAAAATATATATATATATATATATATATATATATATATATATATATATATATATAGTCACATTATGATCTATTATTATGATCTATTATTATGTGGATAATTATTATTGTGTGGATAATATATATTATATATAATATTATTCATTAACTGATTCCAACAACCACCCAAACACAACACAATCAGACTCACCAGTATTCTTCATCTGGGCTCTGTTGTACAGACGGTTCAGTTTTCAGGATGCTGTACATAAACCTGAAGGCTCTGTGTGATGATGCTGACTGCCATGCTCAGCTGGACTGGTATAATGTGCCAGTTTAAGAAACTTCATACAGCCGTTACTCAGGCCAGAATTGACTTTGGCAAACACTCTGAAACCTCAAGATCCTTAACAACTTATGTCCTTTCTGCCATCCAAGGCAAGCAGAGCGCTGTCAAAGTCTTGTCAGGAAACCTCAAACCAGGGAAGTGTATCAAAGAGGCCTACAGACACTTGCGCCAGAGACTCCTGCGACTAAATGAGCCAAGAAATAACAGTTTGGCCGATTTATGTCTTGTGCACGACCACAATACCGGGATATGACATGAAATACAGTATAACTGCTTTTACAGCACTACGCGTGGTGACAGCGGTGTCAAATGTAAGCCAAACACAATGTTATCATTGCTCCACACAAATAAAGCAAATGTTTGGCAAACATTCACACATTTTTCGAATAAAGTGTAAATATAAAGGCACCTTTGTGGTGATATTTCTTTTTTACGCGTATATTGGTCGTCGTATTAAGTTCGTTTACATCTCACTTTTTGATATTTGTGGCTTGGTTGAGTTATTTAAGATGGCCGCCTTAAAACTACGTTGTCAGCAACTTTTGTTGTGCCTACATTTTCATAACAAAAACAAGCGTGCGCATGTTGATAAACAGAAACGAGCTGCTTTGTTGTGGAAGTAAAGGTCTTCGTCCCCCTTGCCAGTAGGACAGAAATGACCGAAGGCGAAAACTCGAGTAGTATGCGATTTCATTTCGGACGCAGCTCCAGCTCATGAATGTTAATTAGATTACGTCAACGGTTACGATTTTTTGTGTCTAGCACAGCCGTTACGCAATTACGTGTTTTAATATTCATGAGATATGAGATTTTCATAGTTATTTAAAATAAATTGCGATACATTTTGTATAATTTAACAAATATAATACAAGAGTTAATAGTCATATTAATCAGAGACAACACATAGCAGTCAATAACAAATATAAATAATTTATTTAAAAAAACACTTCAAAAATACTCAAAGCATTGCAGGATCTGTATTAGTGAAAGTCAGTAGTGTATCCATGGCAAAACATAACCTTCAAAACTAAAGAAAAAGCAAGCAGCACGCCAAAAGCTGCAATCATAGCTCTCTTGATGAGCCTCAGGTAGAACAAGCCACCACTATCACAATAAATAAACTTACAGAAAAATCAAGAATTACTAGTATTTACTAAGACCTAACGCATGAATGAATTTGCATATGCTCAGCATAACTGAGTACACCCCATTTTGAAAAAGTGAATATTTGTATCCATTTCTCAGTGAATATAGGCAACGCATTTTGGTGCATTTAAACAAAACAGATTTATTAAACAGATATATTTATTAAAATAATATTTTATTCACCAAACATATTTAGAAATTGAAAGATAATACAAATAAATGCAAGCAAAATATTGCAAAAAAAATAAAAATTACAACCTACAAAATTTCAACAAAATTTTTCCTTTTTTTTTTTTTTTTTTTTGCTTCTCTTGATTTTTCCTCTTTTTTCAATTTGTATTTAATATTTTTCTATAAGATATAAATTTGGGTGTACTGGTTTTTGGACCGTTATTGTAAGTTATTTTGTTAGATAAGCTCCAGATTTGGCTTCAGTACTGACTAATAAGTATATGCACAAATATAATATTGTAAAGCCTCCTATTAAAAATATAAATTTAAAAGATAGATTTGAGAGGGGTGTACTTATATATGCTGAGCACTGTATATAAATAATAATAAAAAAAAATATATATATATATATAAATATATATATATATATATATATATATATATATATATATATATATAATATGTTTTATATTATATTTATTATATTATGTTTACTGTTTGCATTGTTTATTACAATCTAAATAACTGTTGTTTCATAATTATTAAATAATAAATTAATCAATAATCAATAAAAAATATTATTAAAATGTTCACATTTGTGGACTATACATTAATACTAATACTATTAATATTAATACGATTATATTTCGTTTTAATAATTGATTATTAATTTATATTCATAATAATCAATTAACCATTTAATGAACATTAATCGTGATTCTAGCCATTCCTTACTATTTTATCTCGATTATTAAAGAGATAACGTTAAGTTGGTTTACCCAACTAAAAGATTTAAATCCTTTTACTCATCCTCATGTTTAAACCCTAAGTTTATTTTTTTTCTGTTGAACACAAAGGAACATACTGAAGAATGCTGTAAAAAACAGCCATTTACTTCTATACTATATCATTGTTCCTACTATGGATGTCAAATGCATGCTGTTTTCCCAACATTCTTCAGAATATCTTGTTTTGTGTTCAACATTTTAGACTCACTTGAGTGAGAGTAGATAAGGAAACTTTCATTTTGGGCAGGGGCGGATTTAACCATTTAGTGAGGTAAGTGGCCGCTTAGGGGCCCAGGATTTCTGGGGGCCCACAATAAATACCTAGAAGTTTCTATAAATTATATATAATGACATTTTCTATCATATTTTATAAATACAAATTTACCTTTATTAGTACTGTACATCTGTGCAAATACGTCCCCCCACCCCCAATCGTGGATCAGTCCAGCAGTCAAATCAGATGAAAATTTACTCTTAAAAAATAGTTGACTCATTATTTTTAGTTAGGAATTCATTTTAAGTAAACAATTTTTTTAAAATGTAGAGATTGTGTTAAGATAAAAATGTAAAAGCAAGACTGAGTGATATAAGTAAACGACAGCAAAATAAATAAGTAAGTACAAATACAAAGTGTGCATATTACTGTAGGACCTCCAGGTCCCGTGACTCGAATTGCTTAGGGCCCCCAAATAAGTAAATCTGGCCCTGATTTTCGGGTAAACTATCCTTTCAATAATGTTGACAGTAAAAAATAGTATGTTACACCTTTCTGCCACTAGAGGGAGCCTCCAAAACAAACTCCACTGATGACGTGTCGAGCAACATGGCAGCGCCTATGATGGAGCACAACAACCACAGTAACATGAATCTTTCTGAACTGAAACTAGCAGACAGCACTAAATCTGACTCTCCTTCAGAGGATGGAAACCTTGCAGACGATATAGTTGTTCTCGTGCTGAGAGAGATCGGTGGAGATCTGAAGTCGCTAAAGAAGGTGTCTGGGCTTTTGGAGAAACTGACATTAGAAAACAAGCAGCTAGAAGAGCAGGTAAAGAAAGAAAGAAATGCTATGTAAAAATGATTTATTACGAGTTTATATATATACAGCTATAGGAATGTTCAAAATATTAGTTTCTTTGGATTTGCGATTTGTAGTTATGGGTTTATTTGTGTATTTATTTTTGTTTAATTATGTGAATTAATGATGACATCTCTACTCAATTTAAATAGAAATGTTTTCATTTAGAGATGCCATGTTAAACTTTATAATCACATTTTCTATTAATTAATCTCCTAAATAAGTACTATTTTGAGGGTTCATGTCATTTGTTATACTATGAAATGATGTTTTAAAAATGCCTGACAAAACCCTTTTTGGTATATAAACTACTGCTTATAATTATTGATTATTTTAGGTAGGTGTTTTCTGTAAATGATGGTAAAAGTTTTATTAAAGTTGTGTTTTATTAATGTATTAATATATTTCATTTGTTTACATTTTACTTTTAATTTACTAAGTTACATTTAACTTAGTACACTGCAGAAAAGAATTTCCTTCATTAGATTTTTTTTGTAGATTTTTAGTCCAAATATCTAAAAATTCTTAAATCAAGAACAATTTTTCTAGACAAGCAAAACAGTTTCTTGTTTTAAGAAATAATATAGTTTTTCCTTAAAACAAGCAAAATAATCTGCCAATGGGGTAAGCAATATAATCTTATGTCAAAAGGAAAAACAAGATTATTTTGCTTAACATATTGGCAGATTATTTAGCTTGTTTTAAGCAAAAACTCACTTAATGTTGGCATATTATTTCTTAAAGTAAGACAATATTTTTTGCTTGCCTTGAAAATTATTCTTGATCAAAAGATCTAAGTAAGAAAATCCTTTTTTTTGCAATGTAGATGCTTTTATCCAAAGCAGCTTACAAGCTAAATGTTTTATATGTTAATGTTTAAGACATAAAAATAAAGTTTAATACACCCAATATTGATCATGGAATAGAAAAAATAATTCTGTCATCTTTACTCTTCATTTTGTTACAATGTTCTGCATAACTTCCTCCATGGAAGTTGGAATGTTTAAAATAAATTGTCCATAATGCTGGTTATTCAGTCCCCAGTGACTTCCACTGAATGTATGTATGTGTGTGTATATATATATATATATATATATATATATATATATATATATATATATATATATATATATATATATATACACATACACACATACATACATACATACATACATACATACACACACACACAGACACAGTGCTCAGCATAATTGAGTACACCCCATTTGGAAAGTGAATATTTGTATCCATTTCTCAGTGAATATAGGCAATGTATTTTGGTGAATTTAAACAAAACAGATTTATTAAACAGATATATTTATTAAAATAATATTTTAGTCAACAAACATATTTAGAAAATGAAAGATAATACAATTAAATTCGAGCAAAACATTGCAAAAAAATTACAACCTACAAAATTTGAACTAAAATTTTCCTTTTTTTGCTTCTCTTGATTTTTCCTCTTTTTAAAATTTGTATTTAATATTTTTCTAGAACATATAAATTTGCGTGTACTAGTTTTTGGATTATTATCTTATTATTTTGTAAGATAAGCTCTAGATTTGGCTTCAGTACTGACTAATCTAATGTAGAGTTTAAAAGAGAGATTTGTGAGGGGTGTACTTATATATGCTGGGAACTGTATGTATGTTGTTAGTTAGTTAGTCTATTAAATAAATCAAATGTAACCAAAGCAGTCTAGCTTCCAGCATTCCCCCCAAAATCCCCATTAGAATAAAAAGTAATGAAATAAAATAGGAAATTACCTTTAATGCAATATATGTATGTATTTATTACAACTTTAGTCTTATTTGATTGTTGTTTTATAGATTATTTTATTCATTCATTTTTTATTTAATATTTATTTATTTATTTTATTAAATTTTTTTACTTAAGTATTATTTATTTTCAAGTATTAATTCTAGATACTCAAAGTTAAAAGGATGGTTCACCCCAACATAAAAATGTACTTATTAGTTATTATTAATAATTATTTCATAACTATATTAATCATATAGTATATACATGTATAAAATATATAAAATAAAAATATTTAGGATTATTTGTTATAGAACTATTTATTAAATAGTTAATTATAGCTATTTACTCACTCTCAAGTGGTTCCAAACCTGAGTATGAGTGTCTTCATTTTTCTGTTGAACACAAAACAAGATATTATGAAGAATGTTGAAAACTGGTAACCATTGACATCCATAGTAGCACAAACTAAAACTATGGAAGTCTATGGTTACTGGTTTTCAAAACATCGTCTTTTGCATTCAAGGAAATAAAGAAACAGGTTTATGACAAGTGGAGGGTGAGTAAATGATGGCAGAATGTTTATTTTTGGGTGAACTATCCCTTAAGGCATGCATCATTATGTAAATCTGCTATACCGCTTCAGGATGACTTATCTGTTGTGATTTGTACATGCAGGTGCAGACGGTGTCGTCTTCAGGGCCGCTGCGTGTATCAGCAGCTTTGCATGCAGCAGAGGAGTCTCAGAAGAAGCTGGAGTCGCTACTGGACAAGGAAAGGCTGTTGTCCAACAAACTGCAGCAGCATTTGCAGGGCGCACAGGTCTGGACTGACAGCATCGGGCAGGTCCTGGGGCAGCTGGACACATTAGAGAGACATATGAAGTACCTGCAATGCCTGGCACGTATAGAAGAGCTCAGGTATATTTCAGAGGGTTACGGCAAGACACTACAAACAAAAATTTGGTAGATTTTGGTATTTTCATAAAGTGTTTTGTTTCAATCTAATGTAAGGAACATGTTATGTTAATAATAATAATAATAATAAACCATTACGTTTATTGTTCTTAGTTTCTGTTTGTGCATCACAATACAGATTTCTTAAGGCTGTTTTCTAAAAGTTTTTTTTTTTTCTGCACAGAACCACACATTTGAAGTCAAAATTATTAGCCCTCCTGAAACTTTTTCAAATATTTCCCAAAGTTACGTTTAACAGAGCAGGCAAATTTTCACAGTATTTCCTATTATATATTTTTTCTTCTAAAGAAAGTCTTATTTGTTTTATTCTGGCTAGAATAAAAGCAGTTTTTAATTAAAAAAACATTTTAAAGTCAATATTATTAACCCCCTTAAGCTATATATTTATCTACAGAACAATCTATCGAATGTCACTTTAAGCTGAATACTAGCATCTTGAAAGATATCTAGTCAAAACATTATCATATCACGGGAAAGATTTCAGTTATTACAAATTGGTAATTAAAACTATTATGTTAATGTGTTGAAAAAATCTTCTCTCCGTTAAACAGAAATTGTGGAAAAAATATACAGGGGGCTAATAATTAATAAGGGCTAATGATTCAAGGGATAATGACTTCAACTGTATACTGTATATTTACAGAGGGATTTGCTCATACATAATTTGCAATAAATAATTGTAAATTGTACAATAAACAACCATTTATTCTACAAAAAAGCTGTAAAAGTATATATTTCTCAGGCTGTTTGCTGTTTTTTTCTGAATTATGGAGTGATAAAAGAGTTTCCCAAAATCCACCCTGTAAAAACCTTACAAAAAACCCAACTTTAGATTTTTGTGCTAGAATTGTATGCAAATAGCCCACGTTTAATTAAACAATGACTTCTTTACATTTTAGAAAACTTTTAATACAAAAGGTGTATGCACTTTTGAATATAATCAATCAGCTGCACAAGTATAGTGATGCAGTAACTATTACATTTTTTTCCGTTCACCTACAGCAGGGGTGTCAAACTCAGTTCCTGGAGGGCTGCAGCCCTGCACAGTTTAGTTCCAACCCTGCTTCAACACACGAAGCTGTGGTCACACTGGACTTTTCTCCCCATAGACTTCTATTCATACGCACGGATATGCGCCAGACCGGGACCACAAGCTCGTGCGACAAGTTCGCTGTGTTGCAAAGTTCAAGCTTGGTGAACTCTGACCTGCAAAATCGCATCACTTGACTGCGTGAGACCAACCGAGGATCAAAACATGACCTTTCTGGACAGGAATTTAAAACATGGACCAATCGCTCGCTTTTTAAATGTCTAATCATCTTGTTTAATCCCGCCCCTTTTCGCAGCGCCGTACTACAGAGCAAGCTCAAACTCTAGTGTGACCGCATTTTTACCTGTAGGTCTTAAACAAGCCTGAAGGACTCAATTAGTTGGATCAGGTATGTTTAATTATGGTTGGAACTAAACTGTGCAGAGCTGCGGCCCTCTAGGGACTGAGTTTGACACCTGTGACCTACAGTGTATTGCCTTAAATTGTAACGTAACACAGGTTTGCACTTTGCTTCTTTTATGCTGCATCAGTGACAGTATCCAGCAGTATCTGATGACCAATAGCGTGTGGGATGCGGTCAGAGCCATTGACAGTATGGCGTCTCTGGATATGGATTTGAGGGAGTCAGGCTGTCTCCACCTGCAGGCTTTCCTCAGAGAGACACTTCGGTTTTGGCACAAGATCCTTAAAGACAAACTGACCAGGTGTGAAACTCGCAGAACGTTTAGAGTAAGTATAAATGCTTCTGAGATGATGCTAAATGTTGAGTTGTGTTTCAGTGATTTTGAGGAAGTCCTGACGCAGTTACACTGGCCGTTCATCTCAGCCCCGACACAGACTCTCTCTCCTCCAGCAAATGCACAGGAGCTCAGCAGCCAGCTGGAGCTGCTCGTCTCCCAGCTTCTGTCTCTGCAGACATCGTATCCTTAATATACTGCTGTTGAATAGACTTCAGTACTGATGCAGTTTCTCAGTGTGTGTCACTGGATTGTCAGACTGATCGAGGCTCGCAAAGAATTATGTAAAAGTTAAGTTCCTCCCAGAAGTTTTCAACTAGATGTTAGACAAACTATTCGAGATGCTATTAGGACTGTCAGTGTTTTATTGTTTATTATTATTTTATTATATGTTATATTATTTTATTTATATTAGTATATTATATATTTTTATTATTTGTAATTTTTTAAAAGATATTAAAACCCTATCTTAATTAAAGTGAGACAACAAATACTTTTTTGCTGTATTACTTTTTGATTTTAGAGACACTTTACAATACAGAACATGTAGTTAATCTAAGATTAGGCGGTATAGTACATGTCACATGGGTTTTACTGACAACAAACAATTAACATTTAAAATGAATCACAGATTGACAACCAAACTGATCAAAGCATCTACAAGCCTCTGTTTCAATTTCTAAATCATGTATGCTCTTTTTAAAAGCATTTAATGAAATCAATTCTTTAAACTGCAACTTTGTTTGTAGATTATTCCATGCACACACTTTAGGAACAGACAGTAAATAAATATCCTGTGACCGAAAGCCAAAGCTAAGGACAGTTTTTTTACTAATGTAATTCTGGAGATATAATGGGAGTAAACCCAATATAGATTTGTAAACAAAGATATGCCAATGCTTGAGCCTACGAATGGACAAAACAGACCAACCTATCCTAGTATACAACACACAATGATAAGTAAGGGATTTCAAATTAGTTATAAATCTTAGTTCATCATGGTAAACAGTATCCAATGTATGCAGACTCTGAGACGAAGCATGCATATACATAACATCACCATAGTTCAATATTAACAAAAATTTTGCATCAATAAGCTTCTTTTTAGCATCAAAAGAAAGGCAGTTCTTTATTTTAAAATAAAAGCCTAAAATCACTAAAAAGAAACTAAAAGAAAGTGTATCATCAATTAAATTTCCAAGACATTTGTATTGGAACACCAATTAAATCTCTGTGCCGTGAGTAGTGGTAATAGAACCTAGCTTTTGCTTAGTTTGTTTTGAATCAGCATTTATCAGCATTTAATATTAATTTTAACTCAGATAAATTATGCTGAAGTACATTAAACACGATCTGTAATTGGGAAAGAGCCAGATTGGGTGTAGATGCAGCTGTGTATTTGACTGTATCATCAGCGTAATAATGAAAATTAGCATTTTTAATAATTTGATCAATATTATTTATATATATAGTAAAAAGAAGAGGCCCCAGTACTGAACCCTGTGCATTTATTACATTTATTATAGTATTTATTCATATTTGTTAACTTTAGTTAATAAAAATACAGTTGTTCAATGTTAGTTCATGTTAACTCGCGGTGCAGCAACTAATATTCACAAACACAGCCTCTGATTTTAATAATGCATCAGTAGATGATGAACTATGATTAATAAAAGCTGTACAAGCATTGTTCATTGTTTTTTCATATTGATAAATACATTAACTACGTGTCCCATATTGTAAAGTGTTATTGTACTTTTATTTTTGTCAAGATGCAAAGGTGATCATTTTCCCTAACAGCTGCTGAAGTGATGACCTTATATCAGAGAATAAAGAGACATCAGCTCGTCCTGGACAGTCCCAGACTCCTCCACTCTCACTGCCCATTCAGATCATGCTGCTTCCTCTTAGTAAAAGGTTCAGGTATCACTTCACCGGAAACCGTCAGACCAACAACTTAAGCAAGGTCATTAATTACTCAGTTTGTTGTTTAGTTCTATTCAGTCTAAATGCAAAATTCCTTTTCATTCTGTAAAAATAAGTGTAAGCTCTGATAGCTTAGTCGCAGTTCACGATCATATAGAGGACGTTCCAAGTTCGAGTCCTGATTTGTGGACTAGGGCTGCACGATATCAGAAACAAAACAGACCTTTCAATATTTTGTTTCTCTGCAATACATATTGCAATATGAATATAATTTCACAAGATGACTTGAGTAACACGTAATAATTCCTAGTTTTACACTGACTGGGATGATTTTGTATAGAGTGCATCTGCATAAAATTATATAAAAAAGTATACAAAATAAAATAAAGCAGCGATGGAAACAACACAACAAAGAAAATATTAAATAAACAGTGCTTCATGCTTTTCTGTAGAGTCTAACAGCATTGAGATTCAGAAACGCAAAGATCAAATGTAAAATAACACTGTATAGTCTTCATTCTATAAATAAACAATTAGTCTTCGTTAAAGTGGCAAACTTTAACATTTCTTGTCTACAAATGGCTTTTGTTTGCTTGAAATCTTACAGCAAACACATACAATTTTAAATCTTTCATACTATTAGAACCTATTAGGTCATGTTATATTAATGCAAAGGTGACATTTCAGATCCTGCCATGTGACTATTGCAGATTGCAATATCGATGCTGAAATGATATACAGTATTGCGCATTCCTATTGAGAACCTTTCCCGGTCTCGATCCCATGCCCTCTATCTTTCTCCAACTTTGCTTCCTGTCAATATACTGTCCTATAATAAAGGCAAAAAATATCTTTAAAAAACAAAAGAGTTTTGTAAACAACTATTGATCAATAATGCATAAGATGTCGAATGAACTTAAATCATCTTGTCACCTCTACAGCCAGAGTGGTATTTGACTCAGATCCTCATTTGGATGGGAAACAACTCCAACTTTATGGAAGAGAAGATTCAACCTATATTGGATCGTGCTGGAGGCAATGTTAACGCAAGGGTAAGTTCATCAATTTGGTTAAAGACAAATTTAAGAGATTATTTACCTATTTGTATGAGTTTAAATACATTCAACCACATGAGCGATTACACTACAAAAAAATCCAATCAAATCAATTTTCAACTCTCTCTGAAAGAGGTCGAAAGTACAAATAAACCATTTTAGATGCTGCTTACACCTGTATTTAGTATCATTTGACATTTGTGTTTATTGTATAGTATAGAATAACACTTTTGGGTTAAAACATATTCAGAATCGATATTTGATCAAGCAGTGCCCAATTCACATGGGGAAGATTGTAATAATGTTTTCTAGTCTGAGTGGTAGATTTTCTTTGGATTGCCACTGTTTGTCATTACATGATCACATCTGTATTAAAACTAGCTAGTAGGATATGTTGTGTGATGAACATCTGTAATTTTGGTGTACCACACAAGCGCCTGAAAACATTGGATTTATCTGCATTTGTACTTGTCAGCATTTGTCAGAGTAAAAAAATAAATTATTAGTTATTGAGGACATAACCTGAATTAAATGGAAAGGTGGCAAATATACAGTTTCCTTAATAAAAAGTAGCTAGTAAAGTAAATAGTTTAATAACTTAAACGTAATCATTTTTAAACTCAGAAAGCAGTTCAGTATTGAAAGAGAAACACTTGAATACATGCCCAATAATTTAGTTATTTAGCTAATAAAACGTCTTAAATTACAATGTGCAATGTTAATATTTTCAGTTGTAAATTTTCCAGAGAAGGATCCCACTAACTACTAATACACTGCGTCGTGGAAGTGAAGTGACGTCATTGTAAAAAGTCTCTATAGAGCCAAGTTCTCCTACTCAATTGTGTCGTTACTTCGATTTTATCGTAACTTACGATAATTTTAGCCATTAAACTCTTCTCAATCTGTCCTCCAGGTGGAACTCTGTAGAGGTCTGCTGACTCTGGCACAGGAAAAGCTTGCACACGATGCTCCTCGATTACTCTACGATGATGCTCTCTTCTGCCATCTAGTGGATGAGATACTGCAGTTCGAAAAAGAGTTGCGCAGCACCCACAGTTACCCACGTGCCTACCCCGGCGTCCTGCACATACTGCTGGAGGAGAGCGTGTTTCAGAAGTGGCTCAGTGTGGAGAGAAAGAGTGAGTCTGAATGCTATGCACTTAAGTAAAATTTTCAGTTTTGACAATTAATTAAATTGTGTATGTCGCCCTCCAGTGGCTGTTGAGAAAGTGGACACCATGCTGTCTGCAGAAGGAGCCTGGAGCTCTCAATACAAAGACATTACTGATATGGATGAGCTCAAAGCACCAGACTGTGCAGAGACCTTCATGACCCTTCTACTGGTCATCACAGGTATTGATAAAAGCTCATCCTTAGTAAATATCTTTATTTTCATCGGTAATAAAATATGTTTTGTTCAATATTTTTTCGGAGATTATGAGTGAACAAATCAGTTAAATTTTTTAAATAAAACAGATTAAAACTGTAATGGAGACATATAGCTCAGTGCAGAAGAAAAAAGAACCCATTTTGAGAAAACGGGCATAAAAATATGTATTGTAATCAAAATCTAGACATAAATTGATAAAGTGTGACTAAAGAAACATTTGAAAGTGTATTTTGGATGTGGTTTTTACCTTACACTGAAAAAAAAGACTTTTAAAAAGTCAACATCACCCAAAATCTCAAAATTGACATGTTTTTTGCCTGCAGTGTCTTTGCATAAAGTTTAAATACTTGTTTTTGATTGCCTGTGCTGTCCTCTTCCTTAGAACGATACCGCTCTCTGCCGTGTCAGCGGGCTCAGCTCAGTTTCCTGGCTTTGCAGAAGGAGCTGGTGGATGATTTTCGCATCCGCCTCACGCAGGTCATGAAAGAAGAGTCCCGACAGCCACTGAGCTCCCGTTACTGCGCCATCCTCAACGCTGCCAACTACATCTCCACTGTTCTCAGTGACTGGGGTGACAATGTTGTAAGTGCTTTTGAGTCACGGTTTGGCTAACAGTGGTCAATGTGTCATTTTTAAGGTTCATCATAAATTTATTGTAGTAGCAATTTCCAAAATGTTCCAATTTCTTAAAATGACCATAAAACAGATGCTTATTAATATTTGAATTTTTTTTTTAGGTTAAATGAATGTACAACACAAATGTAAAAAACAACCACATTATATCAGAGTAAATTAAAATGAAAATAAAATAATATAAAATAATTGTACATATCTAATAATAACATGCAATAATATTTATTATTTGTCACATAAATTAATATATATAATTTATATAAAACCGGAGTAATGACTCAGATATAATAATAAAATGCATTTTAAAATATATTAAAATAGAAAATGTATCAATATTTTACAGTCTTACTGTATTGTGATCTTCATAATCCAGCCTTGGTGAGCATAAGAGACTTTACTGAAATACTTTGGAAATATATATATTTAAAAAACGGTTTTATAGTAAATTAAGATCTTGTATGTGTTCAAGGAACAGGTGTATAAGGAATATTCTCTTGGGTTTTAAATAATGGTTACCATTTGATATTTTAGCCTCTTTAAATATGAACATTTTTAAAAGTTCACATATATAAAAAAAAAAATATATATATATCAATTCTACAAAATATAATGTATATTATTTTATTTATTTAGAAATGAACATAAAAAAGAGTCTTCCTTACACTTTACTAACACATTATATATTAAATAGAATATTAAAATAATATTAAGCTTTTTCTACATCTGGATGGAGATCAGAAATGCTTACTTGTATTTTATTTTGTTTCAGTTCTTCTTGCAGTTGCAGCAGGCTGCAGTGTCAGTGGGCGAGGAGATCCTGGGCCCTTTAGGGGCCACAGAGAGCGGCAGACTAGCCTCTCTGGAGGGATCTTTGTTTGAGGAACTGTTGGCTCTGTTGGAGAGGCTGCGAGGAGACATGCTGGGCCGATTACTAGACGCAGTCATGAGAGACGTCAAGGAGAAGGCACAGCCATACTGCAAAGACAGGTATGGGTCAAAAATACAGCCAACAGATGTGCTAATAATATATTTAATTGATTCAACATGCTGTTTTTCACTGTAGATTTTTACTTGAAAATTCTTAAATTAATATATATTAGGGAACTGTGAAATTGGGATGGTTTCAATCTGAGCGGTGATCTTTGGTTTGCTTTCTCTACCTTTTGTTTTGACATTTCTCCTTGTGTAAACTGAATGTGTTTCAGATGGATCTCTTTGCCATCGCAAAGCGACCAGGCCACTATGTCGTTATCCAGTTCTGCATGTCCCATGATGCTTTGCCTGCGGGATCACCTGCTCCAACTGCAGCAGATGTTGTGTCTTCCTCTGTTTCAGATGTTCTGGCAGGGCCTCGCTGAGAGACTCGACTGCTTCATCTATGAGGATGTCAGTCTTCTTCTTTCTTTTTCACCTGTTAAACCCTAAATGACTACAAGTCTGCAATATGGATTTTATACAATTTATTTTATTGTTATCAAGACTGAAAGTCAAGTTGTGCTGCTTAATATTTTTGGCCAAACAAACCGTGATACATTTTTCAAGTTTCTTTGATGAACAGAAAGTTTATTTGAACAGTGTTTATCTGAAAAACACATTTTTCTAACATTAGAAAAGTATTTACTTAAAAAAACAACAACAACTACAGATTCCAAAGTGTGTATAATAGTATAATTATTAGCTTCAAACTATGGATAGGTTTACATGTTTACAAACAATATTTGTGCTTTTGTAAAGTTTCATATGGAGAAGACAATGTTCTTAACATGATCCCCACTCACACAGAGCCATAAAAACAAATAAAAAATGCTGTATTATGCATTCCAGCCATTTTCAAAAGCCTTTTTTAGGCCCCTAAAACACTGTAAAGTGTATTGGCCAGTGTAAACTAATGGCCAATACTCAAAAAATATTTACCATTTATAATTGGTGTAAATGACTCTTAATGCAGGAAATTTTTATAACAATCTTTTCATGATAGGCAGGATTACCTGTACATGAAGTCTGAACGCAGTAGTTTGTTGGCGTCTGTTGTTCATCTGTGTTTGTTTCTCATCCCTCAGCTCATCCTTTATAACCACTTCAATGAAGGCGGTGCTGCACAGCTTCAATATGACATGACCAGAAACCTCTTTCCTCTGTTTGGACACTACTGCAAGAGACCAGAAAACTTCTTCAAACAGTAAGTGTGTTGAAGAAAGAAATACTTGAACACTGCCTGTTTTATTAGAATTTATTTATAATTACTAAGAAATAATGAATAGCCAAGGTGATGATTTGGCCACAATGCAAATAATAATAATAAGTGTATTTTTATATAGTGCCTTTAGAACTTCATTCTCAAAGTGCTTTAAAAACATACATGGATAAAATAACATTGTGTAACAGTAAAAGTGTAACCAGTCAAAACATTTAAAATCCACACCTCACAGATAGACGAGTCTAACAAAAGAAGTGTATTTTCAAGGATGATTTAGACATCTTAAAATATTCTGCACATCTCATATTATAGAGTGAGTTCCAGTGTTTTGGAGCAAGTGAAGCAAAAGCCTGTTAAAAGTGTTCTTGTGCATTAATTTCTAATAATTCAGTGTACCAGAGTAGATTATTACATTTATACCACGGTTACAAAACCTAAAACATTGTTCAGGCATCATATTTCAAGACATTTATTAGGTTTCTGTCCTCAAACAGCTTTTGTGTCCATGACTAGTTTCATACACATCCTACGCATCTTGTTTTGTTTCTATTTATTTTTTTGGCTGTATTTTGAAAGATTAATTTATTTTTTTATTTTGATTTTATTGATATACATATTTAAAATCTGTAGGTATCATTAAGCATATTGATTTGGAACTGTAATACAGTCAAAACCAGTCTGGAACTACTTTACCTCTGCATTTACAATGAAAATAATTGCATAGCTTAGAATGTTCATTAGCCAATCAGAATCCAGCATTGAAAAGGTTCATATTATAATCTGAAATAATAGATAGAAAAACCTCATTGTAATTTCTCTCTTCCTCATGTCAGTGTGAAGGAGGCCTGCATCATCTTGACTCTAAAAGTGGGTCCAGCGCTGTTGCTGTGTGATGTTCTAAAGCAGTCAGAAGAAGATCTTCCCAACCATCAGCAGTCCAGTCCAGAATCAGCACTCAACGAGCTGGGAATCTACAAACTGGCCCCGAGTGACGTGCAGATCCTCCTGAACCTCCGCTCAGCCTGGCTCAATCAATCATAACTCGCATCAATCCCATAATCACACAACACAGAATTATAGACGCTTTACCCAGCACTAAAACGCATCTCATGTGACTGAATAAAAATATCCTACGTCCACTGATGTTTCAATAGTATTTAAGATGAACTGAAACTCTGAAGGGAAATGTGAAGAGTTCATGATTTCAGATGTAAACAGAAATGTAAAAAGGGGAACAAAAGCTTTGTCTTTCATCAAAAACAAACAAACAAATAAATTAATACACATTTTAGTGCTTTCTTCTTTATTTTGTGTTAAATAGTTTTATAGCACATTAAACATGTAGTTGGGCTATACCTATCCATCTAATGCAGATTAAGCTGTAGGTTTAAATCAATAAAAGGGGAAATATTATTATTACTGTTTACTTTATTTTCTGTTAAAAAGGCATTAATATTATTATAGCATATTAAATATTTGTATGCATGTTGGTCTATCTCATATATGCAGGACAGATCAAGCTGTGGTTATTAACTCAGAAGAGAGAGAATCCAGCTGATGAGGGCTGTATTTTGTAGAGTGCCGCCTGTTGCAGGATTAAAGCAGCGCTCAAGATTCTCGATAGACTTTGTGCTTTGGTCAACGGGCATCTGCATAGATAGAAATACATAACAAAATCAGATACACGTCAGTTGGTTTCCTTGAATCATGATAATAATAAGGGTGAAAGACCTGATATATTTCTTAAAATTATTTTATATACATAGTAAATGCAAGGAAAGTGTCTTAAATATTTCAATTAACATTTTAAAAATTTTTTTAAATATAGGTAAAATACTGATAATGCTCAATGTTTCAGTGTCAACACGGTGCATAAAATCACCATTAATCATAATAAATGATCCACACATTTTCCTCTCCAATGTTTCATTACATATTTTTAGCCAATTCTAAACAGTTATTATAGAAAGCGCTTGCGTTTGCCAAATCTTTTAGTAAATGTGCCCCTATCTACTGTAAATACACAACACTTAAATGACATTCTTTTGAACATAAATAACTGTGTACCTCACTGGTGGTACAATCTCCCCTACGCATCTTACAACTTAAATAAAAGTACTGTCTCTATAAGAGAAATTGCTTGATCCCTTCCTCATTGTAAGTTGCTTTAATTCAGATAAAAAGCATCTCCTAAATGTGTGCACTGACATGACAACATTTTCAGCCAAGAACTCTTTATGGGTTTTGCCTGTTCGTTTTCAAGACAACAGCATTTTGAGACTGAAAATGAATAAATCTGAAAAGGGGTTACAAAGTGTAAGTTTTCAAAATTGTTCACCATTGCCATGTCCAGCACCCGAAAAAAGAAAGTCGTGATTCAAGAACTGATGACGTTATGCACTGAAAACAATTATATTTTCAACCAACTTAAAAAAAATTACTGTAATTTGTAATTACAGCTAAATTTACACATTTCCCTCAAATTATAGTTTTGACTTGGTTGAAATTTTTTTTTAATATTAATCAGAATATTTATTCTGCCCTAAGAAAAAATCATTCATCAATCATGAATTAAATGAATTACTTGGGTAATTACTTTGGTTCAACTTCAAATCAAAATCAAAGTAAAATTGTACTTTGTATTTAACTATGCTATACTATACTATACATATAACTATGCTACTGCCAGTTATTTTATCTGATCTGAGGTAAACTGTCTGCTGATGCTTTCAGTGTGGCTACATAAACAGCACTTTTTTTCATGTGGTCATCTGAAATTAAAACTGCTGGCTTAAAGTAAAAATACTACTTTAAGAAGAAACTAATGCTTTAATTTTTGCATAGAAAACCTGTTTTTTCAGATGTGTAAATGCAGATCTTTTTGAAAACTTTGTTGCGTAAATGTGAAACTTTTTTAAAATGCAAGAGAAAAACCTTTATGTTTTTGGCTACATCGTTGTCATGTAAACATAGCCTAAAAGTAACAGTGTGACACTTCACCTCTGTAAGGGGTGCTGAACTGAAATCAGGCTTCAGTAAATTCCTGATCTCAGTGTAGACGCGTGTGGCCTTCTCCATAAGCATGTCCTATTAGAAACCATTGCAAGTGAAAAGAAAACAAGAGGTTAACTCAGTGTATTTAACACTGCCTGGAGGTACATTACGGTGATTCCAAGCCCAGACAGACCTGTTGGTGAGTGCTGGAGGGAGACACTCTTGTGTTTTGCTTTTCTTCTTTTTGGCTTGTAGAGGAAGCTGAGTTGGTGGAGGGTGAAACATGGCCTTCAACCTCTACACATGTTGAGCTCAGTAGGGTGTGTACAGCCTTCAGCCTGTCAAAGCCATAAAAGATAGTTAACTACAGCTTAAATCAGACATGTCCAAAGTCCGGCCCGGGGGCCAAATGCGGCCCGTGGTCAAACTTAATCTGGCCCGCCGCCTCTGTAATACAATTAATAACTTCTGGCCCGCACATATACTTAAGTGCTGTTCCTGAATACAGTTCCTAATTTACCCACTAGAGGCAGGAGCACTCTATGCGACATCACCCCGTGTAACCTTTTACCCCCAATTTTCTAAAATGGCGACAATAAATAAGAAAAGGAAAGTTGACTGCGAGGGTCGACGCTTCAAAGATGGGTGGAAATTGGACTATTTCTTCACAGAAATAAGTAACAACTGTGTCTGTCTCATTTGCAAAGAGACAGTGGCTGTTTTTAAAGAGTTCAACATCAAGCGACATTACCAAACGAAACACGCTGACATGTATGATAATTTGACAGGGGAGGAACGCAGCAAGAAATTGACACAACTTGAAGCTAGTTTAATCTCACAGCAGCAGTATTTTTCAAGAGCCCGAGAGTCAAATGAGAATGCCACAAAGGCTAGTTACGAGATAGCAACACTGATCGCGAAGCATTGCAAACCTTTCACTGAGGGTGAATTTATCAAAGGCTGCGTGATGACTATGGTGAAGAAAATATGTCCTGAGAAGCAGCAAGAGTTTGCCAAAGTCTGCCTGGCACGTAACACCATGGCACGCAGGATTGAAGAAGTGTCGTCAGACATCAAAAGACAATTGGGAGTCAGAGGAAAGGAGTTTGAATTTTTTTCGCTAGCTTGCGACGAAAGCACAGATGCCTCGGACACTGCTCAGTTGCTTATTTTTTTGAGAGGAGTGGACAATGAAATGAACGTTACTGAAGAACTACTTGACCTCCAGAGCCTGAAAGCCCAAACGAAAGGAACAGACTTATTCTCTTCTGTTTGCGCTGCCGTGGATGACATGAAACTCCCGTGGAAGAAAATTTCTGGCATTATTACGGATGGCGCACCATCCATGGCTGGCGAACGAAGTGGATTAGCAACACTAATATGCAACAAAGTAAGTGAAGAAGGGGGTCAAGCTGTAAAACTCCATTGCATCATTCATCAGCAAGTTCTGTGTGCCAAACATCTCCAATACGAACATGTTATGAAACCGGTGATAAAGGCTATTAACTATATCCGCTCCAGAGCGCTATTCCACCGCCAGTTTCAACAGTTTTTAAGCGAGATTCATGCAGAATATGGAGATGTTGTCTATTTCACTGACGTGCGATGGCTCAGTCGGGGTTCTGCACTGTCGCGCTTCTACTCTCTTAGGCAGCAAATCAGTGAGTTTTTGGCTGAAAAGGGACAACCTATGCAAGAACTAAGTGACCCCATGTGGCTAGCTGATTTGGGCTTTCTAGTTGATATCACAAAGCACCTTAATGTCCTTAACACCAGTCTCCAGGGACCAGACGCAGTCATAAGCCAACTATATTCACACATCAAAGCCTTTGGAACCAAGCTCAAACTGTTTGAAAGACACCTGTCGCAGACCCAGCCCAATACTGCACATTTTTCAGCGCTGCAAGAATCATGGCCAGATTCCCAGAGAGCAATGTCAATGCGCAAACGAAGAGGTACGCATCAGATATTAAATCTTTGGCTGAAGAGTTCACACGACGCTTTCGGGATTTTGCAGCTATTGAGAAGGATATCGCTCTCTTTTCCTCACCTTTCTCCGTGGACACAGATAATGTTCCAGACCATTTACAGCTGGAGCTCATTGAGCTGCAGTGTGACGCCGAGAGCCGCAGTCGGCACCAGCAACTTTCTCTCGCCAACTTTTACCGACAGCTGGATAAAGGCAGGTTTCAAGAGATTCGAGAGTTTGCTAAGAAAATGCTGAGCTTGTTTGGGTCGACGTATTTGTGTGAGAAGACATTCTCGGTTATGAACTTAAATAAGAGTCGTGTGAGGACACGGCTCACAGACTCTCACCTGCGAGACATCTTGCGCATCAATACCTCTGCCTTTGAGCCAGACCTGGCAGTTGTGCTGCAGTACAGATCTCAGTATCACCCGTCACATTAATTTAAATAACTCTGACTTAATTTTGTTTTGTTCAGTCACAAATTCAGACAAGTTGTCAGTTTTCAGTCCAGAATAAACCGTTCAATCAACATTTATATTTGATGATATGTCATATATCAAATTAGTCCTGCACTTGTGGATAATCGTTTCTGTTATTCAAAAATTCTGTGAACATTGAACTCCCATGATAATATAATTCATGTTCAAATGAACCAAAATACATGTTTGATTGTTAAAATGAAAATAAAAAGAAAATGTGAAACACAGGATGGCTTGCTAAACTGTGTTTAAATATATTGTTGCTTTATGTAATGAACGTCAGCCGAGGTCGGCCCCCCCACATTTTATAACATCAAATCCGGCCCCCTGTGCAAAAAGTTTGGACACCCCTGGCTTAAATTAAACAGATATACAAAGGTCAGAATAAAACAAACTACACCTGACAAACAGACTAGTTGAATAAGAAAGAATATTGTGTTTATCTCAATTATCTTACATTTTTCATTAGGTAGATGAACGCAGATCCTACCTTTCGAAACAGATTGTCTTCTGTCCAGCCTGTATTGCAGCAATTGCGTCTGCAATAGGGGTTATTGCTGATATAGGAGTATTATTTACAGCGAAGAGAAGCAGAATCTGAAGAAGTCAAACACATTTCCTGCTCAAAAACATGTTTTGGTTCAAACAATTCCAGTTATTGTTTTGCAATAATATGAGTAAGAATGTTCATGTATTTGCCACTTTTTATTGCCCATGTGTAAACGGCTTGCAATGTAATTTCCCTTTTCCTCAGTATAATTTGTCCAAACATTCAAAAGACTATGACAGATTTATTTCAATGTTTAGATTCCATGGATACATAGAAATATGATCATCTTCGTGTGGGTGATCCCACCTTAAATCTTAAGAAACTGTATATAGGTTCTTGCATACAGGTCTAATTTACACTGTTAAAAGTTCATTCTATAAATGGGCCTAAGATATTTAGGAAAATATGTGCTATTAGTTTACATTACTGAATTTGTTTACACCTTATAGTGCTACTGTTTGAGTAAATGTACTCATTTCATATATTTGAATATTAATAATATTGTATTATTTAATAAGTAATCATATAATAATGGTGATTTAAATTTGTTTTACTAAATAATGTATGTAAATTTATCTTACATGTGCAATTTAAGTATTTATGAATTACTTATTTAGTTTAGTTTTTTCTTTTTCTCCAAACATAAACATATATATATATATATATATATATATATATATATATATATATATATATATATATATATATATATATATATATATATATATATATATATATATATACATATAGAGTTGAAGTCAGAATTATTGGCCCCCCTGAATTATTAGCCCCCCTGTTTATTTTTTCCACAATTTCTGTATAATGGAGAGATGTTTTTCAACTCTAAACATAATTGTTTTAAGACTTTCTCCAAAAGAAAAAATATCTGACATACTGTGAAAATGTCCTTGCTCTGTTAAACATAATTTGGGAAATATTTAGATAATTCTGACTTCAACTGTATATAGTTAAGTGTGTGTGTGTGTGTGTGTGTGTGTGTTTCAAACAGGTGGTCCATAGTTTCTATATAAAAGAAAACTGCCAAAAAAGCAGAAATGGATGAGTATCTGACTACCGTCTTGTGCTGTGAAGAGGGTCTGTACCACAGGATGCTCAGCTCCTGGACTTCAGTGCTGGCTAATGGCCAGAGATCTGACAAGGGCTGATCATGCTGAAAGAGTCACGAAAGAGACTATTATTAGAGATTTAATTTTTTCTTATTTTAATAAATGTGTGAAAAGAAACCTGTTTTTGCAGAGACTCCAGTATTAGAGCAGCAGGAGGATCAGGAATGACCCACTGCTCTCTGTAAGATGGATGGTGATGCCTGAAGAAAGTGTTCAACTGTGAGAGTCTGAGAGCCAGTTTGGGATCACCGGATGCAGACAGAAGCCCATCAATATCCTGCATCACACCTGAACAATTACATTACATTAGCCAATTACATCATCAACTAAAAACACTAATACTGCCAACTTCTTTGCTCATATTTACAAAGAGCAGCAATATTGAAAGCACTGTATACCCTCACAGATGGTAGATTTATTGATTGAGTAATGAATTGAATAAATTAACCATAGTCTAATATGCTGTACCTGATTGTGAGGAGACCTGTAGCAGGTTGCTTAAGTGCATGTAGTAGCGGGACACATGAACCCAGGTCAGCTGTGTGTATTTCCCGCTGTTTATCTCATGCTCAGTGCCTATGAATGATTCAGGACTGATGACAGTCTCAACGTGTTCTAGCCCACCTGCCAATGAGATTCACACATTCATGTAAACTGCTGATTGATACATATTTATTATAAGGGATGCAAACTATTGCACTCATATACTCAAAATTCATATTTATGAAAACTTTTGATACCATAAAACAATACCACAGAGCAGTGTAAGTCATAGTAGATTGTACAATAAATTTTAACAGGCATAATTAAATGTAAATTATATATTTGCTAAATGAATTAACTAGAATGTTTGATATTTTCTTGGATTCTCTGCACAATATTTATTTAAAATACAAATTAAATGAAAACGCAGGTATTGGTAAGTAGCAAAAATTAAAGTACAGATGTCTATTCATTGTGGAAACTGAAGGGCATCAGTACTGTCATGGGTCTATGTTACATGTTGTGTCTGTGTTGTCTACGTTCTATGTATCTATGTTTAGGTTGTGTCTGAACACATGGCTCAGCCTGTGTTTGTGTTCACCATGTGCTCCTCTGTTCCTCCCTCCTTGTTTCCAGCTGCCACGCCCCCTTGTTTAGCACGCATCTAGTCCTCGTTAGTCTCAGTGCCTACACCTGGTCCTCATGTTCTTTCCTCCCTTTATAATGGGTTCTCTTCCCTCATGTCTTCTTCTGTTCATTGTTGATTGTGACTTGACCGTGCTCTTTTCTCCCTGTGCTGTTGTTTGTGAGTTTGAGCTGTTTTGTCTAATGTTTGTTTATATTTGTGTTTTTCAGAAGGTCTTCAGTTTCATCTCTGCCGTGTTTATCCTTTTCAAGTTTGCTTGTTAGTCACTATTTCTCATTTTGTTAATCTGATTTTAGTAACTTGAAGTGTTTAATTCCTCTTATTGATTTTATTTCTTGTGTTATTAACAGCAAGTTAAAACCAATTACATTTCTCTTTGCTTTTTTATTTTAGTTTGTTTATAATTTATCATTTTAGTTTTATATTTCCTTTTTATTGTTTGTCCAGCCCTGTCTGCTGTGAGTCCCTGGCTGCTGGTGTCCTGTCAGGCTGCTATTTGTGAGATGACTACTCCCAGGATCGCTGGTCGGCAGTACCTCCAAGGCCTTTACCACCATTTGTCTTGCCTAAGCATCCCTGCTCAGTCCTGTTCTCCTGGCATTCTGTGGTTGCTTATTGCTTCCCTTTCCTATGCTGAGGCCACAGGCTGTCAGAACCAGTAGTTCAGCTAGCTGCGTCCTTGTTTGACCATCTCAGTGAAAGCAGTTTTCAAGAGTTTCCCCCAAGCCAGTCAAATCCACCACAGTCAACTCTGAAGCTGTTGAATATCCTCCTGTTACACAAAGCAGGTAAACCTATCACCGCCCCTCTGTCTAACCCTGTTCCTGTGTTGCAGCCTACTTTGCATGTTCCTGTCTGAGTCTGCTCTTCCAGACACTTCACCTGAAGCCAAGTTCACTGCAGATACTACAGGGGTGAAGTGTCCTTATTCAACCCATCGCAAGCGTAAGAAAACGAAACATGACCCGGTCAGCTTTTACTCTATTCCCTAGTCATTGTGTCCCCACTGATTTTAAGTAAGATCAACCCTTGCCTAACATCTGCTTTTAGAGTTAAGACTAACAATCTGCCCTGTCATATTCTGTCCTCTGAGTCACCTGGTGTATCTGACTTTCCAGAAGCTGTCCCTGAGCAGCCTGCTCAATGTCCTAGCCATAGAGGCCATCACTGGAGCTCTGTCTGCTTGGTATAGCCATAGATGCAAGCACGGAGTACCATGCTCTCCCTGTTACCGCTGATGAAGTTAGTCCTGAGCAGTCCTTTAACTCTGCAGCAGAGGCCTTATCGGAGCTATATGCCCACCTTGCCAAGTCTATAGAAAAGATCTTGTCACTCCTTGCCCATGCTATTAATAGTCAATGTCCTGTATCTGCTCTAGAAAGGGTTTCCCCCAGAGCCTGCTCTGTCTCCTGAGAGCACCTCCAGGGCCTGCTCCTATTCCACAGTGCAGAGCTGACTTAAGCCCCCAAGTATTTCCTGAGATGGCTCCAGTCCCCAAGTGCTGTGAACGGAAGGCTTCAGTTCTGCACTGTTGTTTGAGTTGTCTAATGTCTGCTTTTTTTCAGTAGGCCATCAGTTTCATCCCTGCCTGGTTGATCCTTCCAAGTTGGCTTGTTAGTTAATCTTTTGTTCATCTGATTTGGTAGCTTAAGGTTTTTTTTTTTTTTTTGTTTATGTATTAACAGCAAGTTAAAACTAATAAAATTTCTCTTTGCTTTTTTGTTTTAGAAGTTTTCAACGTGTCCCCGTGTGCGTGTAGCCCTGTCTGCTTTGAGTCCCTGGCTGTTAGTGTCCTGTCGGGCTGCTTTTGGTGAGACCACTACTCCAGGATTGCTAATCAGCAGTGTCTCCAAGGCCTTTACCACCTTGTCTGGCCTGAACATCCCTGCTCAGTCTCCTGTTCTGTGGCGGCTGCTTGCTCCATCCAGGACTTTCAACCACTGCCTTTGTCTGCCTGCTCCACCCAAGACTCTTCCAGCACAACCATATTCATCACTGTTGGACTGTCACCTCACCCCTACTACATAACATTGTCAAACACTCCCTGCACTCCTTCTGCATTTGGGTCTTTCCTCTTACTGTGACAAATACATCCCTATTTATTCACCTTGATGAATATAGGTGACTTATTAAAAGAAAAAAATAGCATTGTTTTATGTTTCTGGCTAATCAGGGATTAAACATTGAAGCAAAGCATATTAACCCTGGACCTCAAAACCAGTCACAAATGTCAATTTAAAAATAACTAAACACTAATAAGCTTTTAATTAAGCTTGATTTGTAACCAAACAATACTTGGCCAAGATACAACTATTTGACTAATGAAGCTGAATGCTCAAGTTCAAATATATTGTCATTGTACAAAAATAAAAGATTTCTATTGTGCAGTACCTACAATCACACACTTGTATTACTTAAATCATCAAATACATTTGCTAATACACAGATAAATAACATGTTTAATCCATAATTAAAATATTAATTCAAAATGAATTTAAAGTTCATGTGGCACCAGAGGGAAAATGATAGTTTTGTACAACTATTGTTCTAGGATAAAACTCTCTGAGGCTGGACCAAAAAAGAGGGTTCAGAAACATATAAATCCTGAAAAAGTTGACCAAAGTAAGGTTTTACCAATGCATATCACTAATTAATAATTAAGCATAACCTTTTAATATTTTTACAGAACGAAATGTACAAAAACATCTTCATGGAACAAGATCTTTACCTAATATTCAAATAACTATTGGCATAAAAGAATATTTTGGGTATAGCCAAAAATATACGTGTGCAATATAAGATTTTGTGGTCCAGGATCATTGGTTTAATGATTTGGGGTTTAAGATTACCACAAGGCAGAAAGAGATCATTCAATGCAAATGCAGGCAGGGCTTTCATTGAAGAAAGTGGTATTGAGCCTTCAGTTTCTCCAGTAAATCCATGCAAACTGCCACATTTCCCAATAACTTCTGACATCTACAATGCACAAGGTTAAAAAAGGATAAATCATTTATACTAGGCACACTCCATACTGTACAGATGTGTGGATGATGTAAAATACAGACCTTTAAAGCCATCCTACAACAAATCCAGCAGAGCAGAAGGCAGGCCTCTTTGGCTGTTTCCTAAGAACACATATATATAAATAAATAATACAGAAGTGCTCTGCCATTATTCATAATTTCTGTCATATTTTACAACACCTTGCTGGTCCCTTCAGGGGATGGAGTTTGTTCACATTCTTGCAAGTATATTATTGCCATTTCCAGGTAGCACCTATGAGTCAATCTAAAATAAACACACACCAATATGTTTTGTTTGAATAGAAGTAGAGGAGTATTTCTGCACAATTTTTACGTTGTTTTTTCACTTTGAATTCTTTTTATATTGCTCAGTTTGACTGCAAGATTTCAACACTGAGAATTTGTTACTGAAAACAGAAATGTGGAAAATGAAAACAAAACAATAGGCGGCCATGTTGTCATGTGCTTGTGAGAGGAGAATAAAAGATACCAGAAACCTTATTTTAAACAAATACAGAGCCAAACTGTATTGCTTATAACTTTCGAAGATAAAAAAGGTCAGAGAATGGATTTGAATGAATCCTTATAGTGCTAAACTTTGAAAGGCTGTGCTCTTACAAAATACTATGGGTTATACTTACTGCAAACTTTGCCTATTAGCTTGGTCGGTTGTGGTTAAACATCCAAACAGGGCCTCTAGAACTTTCTGGGGATTTGATTTTTGTATGGAAATTAGATGTCTCCCCACCACTCCTGGAGATACAAATGAGCAACCATCTTCAATTAATACTAGTTCACAAGATAAAAGGGTCATCATATATAAAGAGCACTCCAGACTGGTCACCTATGCAGTAGAGAATGTCAGCTTCCAGCTGCCAGTCTCTGCTTGCTGATGCCTGAGAGATGCTGAGTGCAGATTGCAGAACTTCTTGAGCAGATATTAAAGGCCTCCAGAGATCGTCATCACCCTCAGAGGAACCTGATAGTGCCTGTGATGCTAAAGAAAGACCTGGAACAGAGGATCAATACGTAGTATAACACAATATTACAATATATGCTTGAGCTTTCAAAATTAGTAAAGAACTGTTTTAGATTTAGGTCTTTAAGCACATGTTAATCAGTTTACAAAACATAAAACAAAAATGACAAATTAAAGAACACTCAAAAAAGCACAGGAAATTTACTTTATTAACTAGCTATAATTAATTATACGTTGTTGGATCAGTTAAATAACTTGATGTGGATAAATCAAAATAATTTGCTTATGGAAAATTCGTCAGCGTTAGCTAATTCTCTGGATGTTATGTTTAGTGGAGACGTAAAAATATTTATCGCTAACCTGTTGCTTAACTTAGAACTAGATCTCAAACGTTAAAGAGATTAGTAATTACCACAGAAATAACACTCATGTGAACTGTGCAAAATCTAAAATGACAAAAACAATGACTAATCTAAATAAACAAACACATGCAATACATATAATCAGGAATACATACAAAAAAATAAATATATAAATGAAAACAAAACAAAGAAAAAAGCACATGTGAGGTTATTTGCATAAATGTGTTTCTATATTTTGCAAGTAGTTCTGGCTGAATTGATTCAATAAGTTTAACACCTGAACGTTGGTGTTGTTTTATAGATACTGTCATATTGACATACCAATCCGCATTGTTGTCTTGGCCAGCAGGGGTAGCTGTGGATGATAAATATTCTTTATACCAGCTAGAAGTTCCACCGTACCTCCGGTTTTGAGACTTACAGATTCTCCACTGGCATTGAGCTGAAAACAAAGCACAATATAACTGCTGCAACACATGTAAAATATCAATTTAATGTAGTTGTTCTTGTATTCTTCATTATAACAATGTGATCTGCAACATGGCTCAATAGTGTCTGGATGCAGTCTTGATGATGTAAGCTGAGACTGCATATCTCAATGATGCAATGTCAGACACAATGCATTTAATAGAGCTAGTGACGTCACTGTGAGGGGTAGGGTTGTGGTGGGGTTAGGTGAGCGCATTAAAAAACATTGTGTGCAGCTCAGATCTCACATGGCTTCAGACAAACTACATTTTTGCTTTGAAAAACAAGACATGGCCAATGTAATAGAGGGAATAAAAGCCTTCTGATGCATTTTTTACAATTTAATTCTTCACTTCAGAGCACACAGTTATGCACAAGTCACTGCAAAAGATGTGTTGATACAAGCACAACAATCAACTGCTAGCTTAGCGAATTTAGCAAACAGTAAATAGCACACAGGAAAGGAAAAATGTGTTCTGTGTGAACTTTTGAGCAAATCTTCCTCTCTTAAAGTCCCCATGAAACCAAAACAAAGTTTTTGTAGAAGTTAGTGGCAGTATATTAGTGTTAAGAATATCTGTAAGCTAGTGTGCTCCCAAACAGTGACAAAATACACAATTAGAAGATATAAATGCCTAAAGCTTGCAGTTTGTCACTTCCGCCTTCGTGGATCAATCATTTTTTTGACATCACCTCATACCTCAGTTTCTCATCAAATCTTCTGACCAATCAGATGTTCTCTAGTATCTGCCATGCCCCGCCCCCTTCAGCTCATTTGCTTTTCATTCGATTCGCTTGATCTCAAGCACTTTCACTGGCTCAGCTGTGATAAAACCCCCTGCTATTGGCTGTTTTTTAAAAGGGGAAAAGCTACTCTATGTTCCAGCCTGTCCACATCGAACAGAAATGTACATTTCAAAGCACTTCACGAGACCTTTAACACTTTTTGGACAACAAAGGCATGTTTTATAAGACTACTGCACCTATTTTAGTAATATATTGAGCGCAAGCGTATGATACCTGTTGCAGCAGCAGTTTCTGTGTGAGCAGATGTAGTGTGTGACTTCCCGCTCCTCTCAGTTCACTAAGAAGCAGCACAGCCTCAGCTAAAGTCATTTGAGAGCGCAGAGACAAACCACTGCGTCCAGATAACAAGCTCACAATCTCCTAAACAGACACACATGTGAAAGCCAACAGAAACAGTCAAGTTTGGGTCAGATTGCACTAAATCATAATCAACTATCATAACTGACCTGAAGCATGGATGTATTGTCTTCTCTGGGTCTGCCACGGTGTGTGTTAAGCTGGACACCTTGTAAGAGCAGCAAAGCTTTAGTGTCTGGATCTCCCCAGGCCTCGGCCTCCGCCAGACCCTCTTTCAGCAGCTGGAGAGCCTCCGAACTGCTGTCTGCACCTTCATAAACATGGGCAATATGTCAAACAACATCAAAAATTGGCTATGACCATTACATTGGGCTATGCAAAGCTGCTAACCAGAGCAGATCGCAGTTCCAGGGATGTGGCCTACAAGAGAACGAACCACCGCCAGCCTGCAGCGCAGCCAGAAAAGGACATGCATTCGTTCTCTTGCTTCTACTGTTGCTGGAACATCTCCGGTGTGGAGATCGAGAACTGACTTCAGCTCCCTGGAGTTTGTCTGTAGGGAAAAAAAGACATTGTTTAAGAATTGCAGTTTTTTTGCATTACAGGTTTCTTAAATGTTATCATTAAATAAATATGCACATTATTTAATTATATTTGATCTAATTTGCATACATGTTTTCTAGCACATGAATCTGAACATTGCATGAAGTCATGTTTAAAAAACTTGTTTATTATTTTGTACATATCAGAGTCATAGGTTCCGGGATCTATTTTTCTCTTTCAGTAATTATTTCTTGTCTTATCTATGTAGTTGCTTCAAATACCAAAACAATGCATTTATGTGAACAATGTTAAGCTGTTTGACACAATCTACATTGTAAAAGCGTTATAGAAATAAACATGAATTGAATATGACATATGCTTATTGTGTTTTTCTTGTATATTATTACTAATTGTTCATTGTTACTACATTGCATACATTATACATTATATATACAGTGCCAACCATAAATGAGCCCAGCCCTCATATCTTTTAAATTAATATTTTCTATATTAAATTTTCTATATGCTATACAATAATGTATTTGTACATATACATTACATTAGTCAGTACCAAAGCCAAAACTCAAGCTAATTTAACAAAGTAACTTAAGATCACAGTCCAAAATATAGTACACTTAAATGTATATGTTAGGGAAAAATATTGAATATTTTTAATAAAAAGGGAAAAATCAAAAGTACAAAAATCTAAAACTAAGTAAATGAGTGCTTTTGCAATAGTTCATTTGAATTTAAATGTATTTCTTTTCTATTCCTAGTGAACAAACTTTTATTTTCAACTGATTAATAAGACACCAAAATGTATTGTCGATATTCACTGAGAAATGAATAAAAATATTCATTATTAAACAGGGGTGTACTCATTTGTGCTGTGCACTATATATTTATGGGCACTATATATTTACTTTCAGAAATCATCCTTTAAAAGGTATATTATTATTTATATCTATAGGCACAAATTGATTAAAAAGTGATCCAAAAGTGCATTTGGATGTTCTTTATGAAAAGTCAGGTGCATGATTTTGCTTTTGTTTTGAAATGAACTGAATATGACTTGGCGGTTCATTCCACTGTGGTGACCCCTGATTATTAAAGGGACTAAGCTGAAAAGAAAATGAATGAATGAATGAATGAATGAATGAATGAATGAATGAATGAATTTGACTTTTACAGCATGGAAGACACAAATATAGTGTATATATAGCAACTCAAACAGAGTGTCACATCACCTGATGTGCTTTGGCTCTGGCTCGTCTGAGAGCAGAAGATGGTGGTCTAGGAGGAGGCAGAGGGCGGTAATCACTTTGAAACACAGGAGATCTCTGGATCAGCCTCAACGTGGACACTGACAGATCTGCACTGAAATAGATGTGAAAGATATTTGGACTCTGGTTGATTTTTTTTTTCTGAAGAATGACAAATATAAATAGTGCTGAAAAAAGGCAAATATGAAATATCACTTTTTATTTACTGGTTAATCAACTCAGTGAAATATGTTCTAAGCTGTTATGACAGAGAAAAACAAACTACATTAACTGTTTAAGATTACATTAATTTATTTAATCTTCAGATTTGACAGGAAACATAGAAAAATTAGAATCAGAATCAGTTTTATTGCCAAGTGTGCTTCACACACACAAGGAATTTGTTTTGGCTACAGAAGCTTCCAGTGTACATAAAGTGACAACACAAATTTAATATGAAAAAAATAAAATAAAAATAAAAATGATAAACATTAAACAGATGCGGTTAGTCAAGAAACCTTTATGTTGAGTTGTATGTACAGATTGTTATAAATATACAGGTTATAAGGTGCTGTGTACAAGTGCGAATGTAGAAAGTATTGCATTGTATATTGATATGAGGTGCCGTGTACATGTGCGTATGAGAAAGTATTGCACATATTTATTGCACAGTAGGGGAATATTTAACTGTGCATAAGGTAGACAGCCTGAGGAAAGAAACTTTTCCTGTGTCTGGCTGTTTTTGTGCTTGGTGCTCTGAAGCGCCGACCAGACGGTAACAGTTTGAACAGGTAGTGTGCTGGGTGTGAGGCGTCCAGAGTGATTTTGCGAGCCCTTTTACTCACTCTGGAAGAGTACAGTTCTTGAAGTGTAGGAAGGGTTGTGCCAGTGATTATAATTAAGTACTATAGTACTATTAAGTACTAGTGAATATAATTAAGTGATATAATTAAGTACAAAAATATTTAAAAAATGTAATTCATTCCTATAATGGCAACGCAGAATTGTTAGCAGCCATTAATACAGTCTCATGATATATTTGAAAAATAGATTTGTTTCATACCATTATTAATAGTTTTACTCTCATTTTGAATCAGTTTAATGCATCCTTTCTAAAATTTAGTATTCATTTCTTTTAAAAACAACTCATACCAGCCCCAAACTTTATAATGACAGTTTACAACATGTGCTCTTCCACATGATTTGTGTTTCTGCACTACCTGGCTGCCATTCTGCCCTGCTGCATGTTGATATTGGACAATAACAGTCTGATCTCCACTGCCAGCTCCAGTTCTTCAGGATCAGTGCTCAGAGGATCTGGAGTCAGGAGCTCAGGAATAAGCAGAACGTGTGTTTCTTTTAGGAGCATGGCCTGAATGGGGCAATAGAGACACATAATGTTCACTTTGGCCTTAAAAATTTTGGCATTTGGTGCATGCATTTATAGTTGTGTTTATAGATTCATACTTTGTGGCCATCATTGCTACAGAGTAAAAGGCCAAGATCTGGAAAGACGATTTAAAAGCAACGATAGCTGGACAGGGTCTTGCAATAATGTGGAAGTAAAACATCACCTTGATTTCTCCCAGTGTGAGTTTCTTAGCAGTGATTTGGAGACCCTTGGATTCATCACTGATGGAGGCATCAGGCAAACATGAAGTGCTAGACTGTTTCTCGGATTCGGATAGCTCTGGGAAGATAAGTAATAATAAAAAGTGCACATAATGTTGCTGTATGTTCTGTTTTGATACAAACAAACAAAATTAATTTTAATTTCAACATTATTTGTTCTTCTGCCGTTTATCACATGATCATCATTTATGTTTTACTTTATTAATTATTATTCACTTAATAATTGTAATAATTGTGTCGCCATGTGCTCTTCTGTTTCTCCCCTCTTGTTTCCCTTTACCACACCCCCTTGTTTACCCCTTATCTAGTCCTTGTTAGTGTAAGTGTCTTCACCTTGTCCTTGTGTGCTTTCTTTCCTTTATATTGTGCTCTTAACCCTCATGTCTTTGCTGGTTTGTTTTGTGTTTGTGTCTTCCACTGTGTTTTTGTGCCAGAATGCCAAGAATCTTCTCTGCAGATCTAGCTTGTCCTTTCTTAATGATTTAGATTTCTGGTAAATTGTTTTGTTTTTCATTTAGCAGATTATTGTTTAAGCGAAGTTTGATTTCATTTATAGCTGTTTATATCTAGTAATGTTCAGCAATTCTGGTCTTTTGGTTTTTATTTCATTCTGTTCTTTCTTTTCTCAACATTTTAAGAAGATTTTATTTAAGTTTTAGCATTTAGTTAGAATGGAGAAAGAGTTGGGAACAATATTTGTTTCTATTTTAATGTATAAATCTCCAGCTATTTTTGTGGAGTCTCCATGGTCTCCCCTCATTGGCAGGGGTTTCCTCCAGGTGCTCCGGTTTCCCCCACAAGTCCAAAGACATGTGGTATAGGTGAATTGGTTAAGCTAAATTGTCCGTAGTGTGTGTGTGAATGTGTGTGTATGGATGTTTCCTAGTGATGGGTAGAAGCTGGAAGGGCATCCGCTGCGTAAAACATACGCTGGATAAGTTGGCGGTTCATTCCGCTGTGGCGACCCCAGATTAATAAAGGGACTAAGCCGAAACGAAAATTAATGAATGAATGAAGATTTGGATAGCCTTAACATGACGTTAATAATAAGTTGATAATATTGCGCTAGGCAAATTTAGAATTTGCAAATGTCCCTAACAAACTAGTGATGAAAAGATACCTGATGGTGGGGGCTCAGGCAGGTCATGTATAGTACTACACATAGCTAAGATGAGATGAACTTTGGCCATCAGAAGCTGCTTGGTCAGTCGTGAGCCATAAAGAGCTATGATATCTGTACTTGGTCTCCTATTGATCGTGTCCTCTAGAACCTAAGGAAGGGATTGCACATGCTTATCATCATCCTCAGTATCATATATACATGATTTGTGAAAACAGGCTGTGAAAACAGGTAAACTTACTTGAAGGTTGGATGTATCCAGCAGGGGTTTTCCTTCATTAAATAATTTCTTTTCCTGAGGGATTTTTTAAAATTACAAATGAATGAATAAATAAAAAGAATAATGTACAATCACAATACTATATTTTGAATCTATTCAAAGATGTGCTGTTGAAGACTTTTAAAAATATATTTAAAATAATGTGCCTTTATACATCAAAGCTGAATCAAAAAGTTTGAAAAAAAAGTTGTATAATAATTAATAATCATAATGTAATTGTCACTGAATATTACAATTTTCTATTTAATTTATTTTAAAATGTAATTTATTTTTGAGAGAAAAGTTTAATTTTCAGCAATAATTTTCTAATCTTTAGTTATAGTCACATTATCCTTCAGAAATCATTTTAATGTGCTGATTTTTAAGAACAGTTAGTATTTTTAAATGCTGAAAGCAGCTGTGCTCTCAATTTTTTATGCAATCAATTAGACTTTTTTTTTTAATTGTTTGAGGAAAAGGCCTACTGTGACATGAACACCCAGGAAAACTGGTTTCACTGCATACCCTTGTTAAAGTGGTTTAAAGGTAATGAGCCAGTTTTCAAAGAAAAGAGCAGACATTAAAACGATCTCAACACATTGCTTTTGTTTTCCTATTGATGTATATACATTTATATTCAACAAAACATTTAAGTTCAACAGAACAACATTTTCTGAATATAATTTTTTGTAGGACTTAGCTGTAATTTTTGACCAGTTTAATACATCCTTAGTAATACATTAGTAGTATTTTTTTTCTTTATTTTTTTTTACTGAGCCTACCCTTTTGGATTGCAGTTTAAAATGTTAATAAACAGTATAATATGAATAAAATATTGATAAACTTTAATTTAAAAAAACGCCTCTAAAATGATTAGTTTTAGGTTTCATTTTTTTTTCAGATCAAGATAACCAATTGCTTCATTATACAGGATATAACTACATATTTTGTTTTTGTCCAATGCAATATTTTATCTTATTTCAAATTGGATTACCCAAGATGGCTTTTCTGCTCTGTGGAGGCCTCCATTATTTACAGGAATTCCTTCACCAAATGTGAGACTGCTAAGTTCTTTAATCGCTTGAGTGAAGGCCCCCAACTCTGTCAAAACCTTCACCTGTATACACAAACAAACAAGTAAACAATCCTTCTACATTCACTGCAACACAAGCTTACAAGACATCCTAGAATAAACTGCATACTCAATGTCTCCAAACCTTCATTATTCTGCATGAGACAGTGAGGTGTGGATCCTGACACACAGTTCTGGCAATATACAGGTACAGAGCCAGCACAGGAAGAACCTGAAATAATAGATGTTAAATATGATATGTATCAGATATCAACTGTTAATTGCACAAATGCTGCTCTAATATGAGTGCATTAATAAATATATCGCTAGTACCTTGAGAAAGTGTCCTGAAGTGTACAGCCAGTGGCAGAGAAAAGACAAACTGGCAACGGTGGTACCGAGATTCCCTCGATCCGGCTCAGAGAAGAGGTCAATGCCTGGGATGAGCTCTGTCTCCAGAGAGTATGTGGAGTATGACAGGTCCATCTTTGGATGTGGCAAAGAGGCCGTCAGTAGGCACTGTAGATTATTAGATATTAGTACTGTTAATGTTATTTAATGGTCTGTATTTCATTATTAGCTGAGAGACAAAATAAGATACA
The DNA here is from genome assembly GCF_903798145.1 of Danio aesculapii. NCBI lineage: Eukaryota > Metazoa > Chordata > Actinopteri > Cypriniformes > Danionidae > Danio > Danio aesculapii. The sequence continues at coordinate 40,803,340 of NC_079438.1, forward strand.
AAAAAAAACATTTCAAAGAGCACGTTACAATACACAGTAAGAATCAGGGTTCCCACTCTTTCACGGACACCAGATTCAAGGACATTTTTAAAGCACTCTTAATTTCAAATGATAATTTATACCTCAGCATATATTGTGCCATGAAAGTCCTTACTGTACTTAACATTTCACTTACACTTAATATTTAGATTAAAAATGTTAGAGCAGGGGTCACCAACCCTGTTCCTGGAGAACTACCTTCCTGCAGATTTCAACTCCAACCCTTATCAAACACACTTAAACCAATTAATTAAGACCTGAAGCAGCACTTGATAATTACAGATTGGTGTGTTTGGTCAGGGTTGCAACTGAAATCTGCAGGAAGGTAGATCTCCAGGAACAGGATTGGTAACCCCTGAATTAGAGTAATAAAAAAATGTTTTGTACTTTTTTTAATCAGTCGTGTTCAAAGAACTTTAATAAAATTTGTTGAATTCAATACTATTAATGTTAATATTCAAATCTTAAATATTTTGGTACAATAATATTTACGGTAAGGTACAAAATTTAAATCTAAGACTTTAAAATGAAGAATTTCATTTAGTTTTTTCATTCTGATTTTGACAGCAGGACAGTACAATTGTTAAAATAACACCCCAAAAAATAATTCAAATGTAATTCAAGCACTTTCAAGCAGCTATGTTTGTTTTTAAGTACGTTCCAGTTCTTGAATGTATATGTCTGAAATTCAAGTATTATCAAGCACTTTCAAGAAGCGAGGAAATTTATGTTGGTGCATTTAATCAAAACTATTTTATTAAACAGTTATATTCATTAAAATAAGAGTGTGGCCAATTATCATCTTTAGGAACAGAAATTAAATACATTTCAATTGAAAAAGGTGTTGAAAAAAACCTTTTAAAATACAACATTTCAATTTAATATTTTTTATAGTTCTCTGATTTTGTTATATACAGGTATTTAATATTTTTCCCTTACATATTCATTGGGGAGCGAAACAGTGCCTCAGTGGTTAGCACTGTCGCCTCACAGCAAGGTCGATGAACTAAATTGGCTGAAGTGTATGAGTGAATGTGAGAGTGTATGGGTGTTTCCCAGTACTGGGTTACGGCTAGAAGGCTAAAACATATGCTTGGCGGTTCATATTGCTGTGGTGACCCCTGATAAATAAGGGACTAAGCAAAAGGAAAATCAATGAATGAATATTCATTGGGGTGTACTAATGTTTGCACTGTGATCCTAAGTTATTTTATAAGACTTTTTTTCAGTTAAAATAACTTAAATAACTTAAAATAACCTTTTGTCCCAGTTTAAATGCAAACCAATAACCCAGGAATGCAAGTAAACATCATCTACAAATTTATTAATAAATCAGTTTATCTCCCAGTAGTAATGTGAAAATATAATAATTTGTAGATTTAGCTCATAGATTTAACATAGCGAAAGAGTGTTTCATTCGCGATGTCAGTTGAATAAATAATTGAAAACCAAAGTAGAATAACACTATGTCAGTGGAAACTTCCAGGTCAAATATTATCCTATCAAGATGCATCATTTTCATTGCAGCACTTCTGCTGTACGAGATGAGAATACAGTTTCATAAATATTTAGGTGTTATGAACTTTAAAAAGTTTCCACCTCCCTTACCGCTAATCTTTTGATTTGTTCTGAATGTGCTTAAATTTGTTCCTGCGATGTGTTCCTGTCAGATATCACACATGCACACTTCAATAAACTGACCCAAACCAGGTTGATACATTTACATGCTTAACATTATTGGTGTAAAAATCGATCTGTTGCAATCTGTTTATCCTTAAACCTTTTATGTTCATATTTCAATAAAGGAAAACAGGTTAATACATTTACATGACCATGTGCTCTGCCAACTCGTAAAGTATAATCAGGTTAAGAATAAGAATGTGACTCAATTCTGACCTTGAAGAGTTTGGCAGAGAGAAGGCAGCACTTTGTGCGCTGGTGGATGTTTGAAGTAAGGATATGCCTGTCAAGAGAAAGAACAGAAATTATTCAGCTGTAATGGAAAGCTGTCACAAAAACACCTTTTGAGTTTTCACTCACTGTGCGATCTTGGCTGAAAGCACAGCTCCCTGGAGACAGCCCCATATCCCAGCATGCCTCAGTGTTTCCTGAGAGGAGCTGCTGCCCCAGGTGTCTCCATCCCAAGACTCCAGAACTCCAGAGCTTTGAAGAGCACAGTCCAGAGCTTTAGTCCAGCAGGAGTGTGCAGACCTATACGCAAACAAAAATAAAGACACTAATACAAGCCTTTTTTTCTTTCTTATTACTGTGCAATCACTGAATTAGACTAAGGTTCAAATGTTTGGGGTCAGTAATTATATGCACACGTCTTACTTTAGATTTCCATTGTAGAAATGCAGGTTTCCAAGGTCATGGTGAGCTTGCACCAGGAAGGAGTTGCACTTATTAGCTTTGAGATATTCTGTGTGACAAGACAAAATGGTGGAGATAAAAATGAGAGAATATTATCCACACCAAGTTAAAAGAAAACGGTTACAAATATTCTGAAGCACAGTATAAAAGCTTAAATTTAATAAAAACACTTTCAAATCATCCCAGTTAGTGTTAATCTGGCAAATGTTGTAATTTCAAATCCTATTTACCTGGCAACCTAATTTTAGAGTATTTACCAATTTTGCAAGATGGTAAGCCATTCTGAAGTGATTACAGCTTCTCAAAACTAATCTATCACACTGCAAAACAGGTTAAGTACTTACTTGAAGCTGAAAACATTAAAATAATAAAATGGACAGCCCAGAGCCCTGACCTAAACCTGATTGAAAACCTTTTCCTAATACGAATGATATGAACAAACTGACAGTTTCAATTTACTATAATCGTCTATGTGAAGCTGCTTTGACACAATCTACATTGTAAAAGTGCTATACAAATAAAGATGAATTGAAATTAATTGAATTGAATAATAATTTTTGACTGTTGTAACCTTTAGAAAAATCTAGTTGTAATCTTTCTTTGTGCAACAATAGTTGCTGTTCACTACAATTAACACAAAATAAGCAATGAGGAAGACACAGTAAGAAATAACAAGAAAACACAACAAAAATGCCATCCATTTTCAAAGGGGAAGATTACATTATTTAAAAAAACAAGGATTTTACACTTTGTTTTATTATTTTGAATTGTATTAGCTTGTTCATAAACAAAATATGCTGGTGATATATTCAGATTGGTTCTCACTAATAGCATTGTTGTAGGAGGTGAAGACCGTCTGGAGCTGTGTTGGTGGCAGTGTGGTGCTGTAGATGGAGCCCAGAGAGCTGAAGTCTTCTTTGGACAGGTCTGGAGGGTTGATGCCTGGAGGAGTACTGGCTGCCATGCTGAGTTCCACCTTCCCCTGCAGAATGCCGCTGGTCTCTTTAAAGAATGGCACTTCAACATACGCTGAGGACACAGATATATAATAGGTGCGACTGAAAGTATTAACAAAATTGATAGATAGTTAAGTGTGCAAAAACCTAATGAGTCTCACATGGGCAATCACATGTTAAAATCATATGTGAAGTATGTGAAACCCATGTGATCAATTTTAAAACGTGTGAAAAAGAAAAATCCAATTTGGGAATGTGTTTAAGAATGTTTTCTTCTTAATATAAATTTCCTTTAAAATCTCTTATAGCCTACCATTATTATCCCCTCGTTGCTGGTAAGATAGTCGTTCAGCAAAGCCTATATTGATATACTGATATTTTTTATGCCAGATTGACACACTAAACTGACGACACGTTATCTAATTCAAAACCCTTCTCACACTGAACTCACCACTCAAGAGACTAAGAAAATGAAAGCACACAAGCGCAAGTAAAATCAGACGATCAAGACATAATCTTTAAAATAATAACTTGTATTGAATATTTTGACAGAGGTTTGTGATATAAAAAATACAGATAAGCATTAATTAAATGCTTACGTTCCGTGGAGCAATCGATTTGATGTAGGCCTGCTATTTTTGTTTGACGGAAAAATAAAAAACCTTAGTATGATTGGAAAAAAATGCCTATGTCAATTATTAAAAATGAATTCAGTCAGTATGTTTCGTTTTGTAGCCTAATCTAAATTTGTCATTTACGTAAAAATATTTTTTTCAGCCTATTTATTTTATTCTTTTATTTAGTAGGCATATATTTTGTTTTTGTTGTTTGAAACGCTGCAGGTGTGTGGAAATTCCATTGTTCGCACATCTTAAAATAAATCAATATTTAACAATGCAATATTTGATGTGTCAAGCACAAAATGTATAGGTCAATAATTTTTTTTGTAATTAAATGATCATTTAATATTATTCTGATCAGTTAACAGTTAATATATGATAACCCGGTTGTCGGTTTGGGAAAATGAACCGAAATGAGCATTCCTAGTTTGTGTCTATTGAATCACAGTCGGAGATTTTTATAAATGTATTTATTTTTTGCCATCTAAAGGGATGTAGCCCTGCTCTAGAGCACTGCCAAACGAGGTGCTCAATGTCATACTTACGATGCTGTGTGTCAGCTAGTAGCAGAAAAAACAATTTTTTGCTGTGCTGAAAAGTCAGCAGTTTATGTTGTTGCCTTTTCAGTGTCTCTCTGAAACAGTGCAGTGTTTCCTCGACATCAAGCGGTACACACACCAAACACATGGCTCTCTGTACATCTGCAGTAATGAGGAAAAATACAATATACAAACCATTATACATTAATTAAGACATGCAAACACACACACAAAAATATTAAATAAATGAGACTTGCTAACCCTTTTGTGTAGCTGCAAGTTCATTGATCTCTGGAGCATCACTGGGAGTAATCACAATGGGACCTTTTCCTGTTGGAAACAGTACTTGACTGCTTGCATAATTCTTGCAGGTTACCTATGAACATCAGTCACAAAACCAACTCAGAGATCAGTGTTATTAGATCAGTGTGTTTCACCTATCTGTCTTTTAAACACAGATGTCTCAGTAGTGACTTTTCACATTTATGTAGTGATTGTTTGTGTTTTTCACTGTATGTGTGTTGTAAATTGGGCTCAAAGGGACAGTTCACACAAATATTAAAAATTACCCACTATTTATTCACCTTTGATAAAACCTGAAAACCTTTAACCATTGACTTTCATAGTAGAAAAACACATAAGTTTGAGTAAATGATGAAAGAATTTGCATGTTTGGGTAAACTATACATTTAAAGTATGAACAATATATATTATATATATTATTCTGAATGATGTGTATGTGATCATTTCTGTCTACCTTCTCTCCAGAAATGATCTCAGTGTAGGTGAAGTGAGGTTGTGGTGCTTTAGGACCCCCAAAACAGCTGATCCTGTCCAGCAGTCTCCTTTGAGCATGTACCAGCACAGGGGTTACCATGTGTGAGTAGCGTTCCCTGAAAATCATGAAGCACCTTGTATTTCAATAGATACTCCTTCTGATGAACAATAATATACATTAACATTACAGTCCTTCGCAAATTTTCAGCCACCTACCGAGTGTAGGTGTTGAAAAGTAGAGCAAGATGAGCTAGAGTCTCCCACTTGGCCTGGTAGTACAGAAGTTCTAGCGTGTGCAGAACCAGAGTCCTCAGCCAGCGCAGATCTATCACTGTCCCATCATCCACTGGGGCAGAAAAGAACAGGCTTGCCTCGAGCTCCCCATCTTCATCATCGTAAACATTCCATAGCTAGGAATAAAAAAGAAAATATTTAAGCCAGATAACTTTATCCTTCAGTTTATCCATCACTGAAATATAAATGACTGCACAATGTTGCAAACTCCTTATAAACCACAAGTTGCTGAGACTTTTATTTCAGTATGCTGATGTACTTTTAACTGAAACGGAATATTGAGTAAGTAAGCTTTCTTTTCGTGCATTATTCACCTGTAGCTACCGGTAAGAGTGGGGGGATTACAAATTTTGTGACTGGAGCCATCAAACTGACATCAACAGATAAGACCGCCACTCTAAACCCAGAAGCAAATGCTCAGATTTGATTAAAGATTACCAAAAAAAGCTATGCGTGTGAATTAACTGTTTAACAGTTTAACACAGATTAATTGTTTACCTAAAAAAAACAATGTGCGCTAGCAAAATAAACATAATTTTTTAAAACCTTAAGCTTCTCCATCATGTCCATGAGAAGATCCGAGGCCAGCACCAGTAAAGGAGTGATCACTGTATACAGTTGCTCCATTGTCAGCTGTCTTGCATTGGCGTTAGGGTCTTGGGCTCCCTCCAACATGAGAATCAGTGTGCAGCATTGGTCCCACAGAATTCGACATCCCCACTGTAGAGTTGTCCAGTACCCCCAGCGATGTGATAGCACCTAGTGTAAAAATAGGGAATGTCATTGATAGATTCACAAGATAAAAAGAAGGCCAAATTCAGGTTATTAAATTGACATGCATTTACCATAGCTCTGCGCATGTGAGTAGAGGCTTTATCAAGTGTGTCCAGTAACTGAGAGGGAGTTTGATCAGCAGAAGCACCGTCAGCTTCAGGATTATGGGTGTGCAGAAAGGTGGAGTCCACATCACCTTCTACATCACTTTCTGCTGAGTTCAGCTCATCATCACTGGCGCTCGGTCCTCCTGAGGATGTGTTGAAAAGTATGACAATCATCAATCAAGCTTCGAATTCCTTCAAGCTAGCTACTGAAAAAGAAAACAGCAGAATCCAATCCCACTTTGGGATTTGGTGGATTACAGGCCCAAGGGCAACATGGTGACATGAAGCTCCTTCGAGAACCAGAGAGAAGCATGTAACACCACAAACACATTCAGAGGGTTTGCTTTGGCTCGTTGTATGCTATATACACTTTAAAAAGTGTAGTCCATGAGATATTATAAAAGAATTGTACATTTTATTCAGCGAAGATGCACTGATTTTGTTTAAAAGTGACAATGAGCACTGATAATGCCATTAAACACATGTTAGAGTTCACATGTTAGAGTTCATCAGCTCATAACACTACTAAATACTATAGCAATTTATAGTAAATACTATAGTGTTTTTGAACCATACTATAGTAAATGACCTCGAATCTGTTATGGTTATTCTACAGCTGCTGTGGTAATATAAATGTAATAATAAAAACAGATGACCCAGTTTTCTATAACTGTAGCAAAAACTACAATTATACTACAGTATTTACAGTATGAGCCTATATTAAAACCACAGTATGCTATAGCATTCATTAAATAAGAGTTGTAAATACTATAACGTATTTACTATATACATTTTTCTATAGTATGATAAATAAAACACTATAGTATTTTTTCATGTGGGTGTTAACATTTATTATTATTATTATTATTTGTATATATTTGTTTAGGATATGTGTATTCACACTAATTCTAATGCATAATTATTCAATTGTTTAAATTACTATAATTAATTAAGACTAAAATAGTGTATTATATTTTAATACTGGAAAATATATATTGAATTGCATTAAATGGTCCTAAAATGACAATAATATTGTTTATCGCAATACATTTTGGTGCAATGTACAATATCGTATGACGGAAATTAAATATCATGACAGGCCTACAATTCCGAAACATTTGTGCAATAATGTAGATTCTGCTTTAATGCTAAAGATATCCACCTGGATTGATCTTTTTTGCTCTATGCTTCCTTTTATTGCGTTTAGTGTGTTGTCCTGTATGAGGATGAGCTTTGGGAAGAGTCAGTTCAGGTGGTCTAATGTGCTGTGGAGCATTCTTCCACATAACAAGCATTCCACTGTGAGCCAGAGAGAAGAAAGATTGCGGAAGACGACTGAAACTGGAAGACAAAAGAGCTCAATTTCAGTCATTTATATACAAAAACAATAAACTAAGAGGTTTTAACTATGCACACTGTATAAAAATGTCTTTGTAACAAATGTTTAAAGAAAAAATCATATTCATTGAAGCTTTCACACAAAGCCCTAAATTGATGTTTTTAATTTTGCTATTGGATGTAAGTACCAGAGCTGAGGAGGTGGTCTCAATTTCCTTCTCAACATGCCTAGGTGGGCACGAGCCAGGCTCAGATTGACATGGCAGCGCCACAGAGAATCCTCAATGCGCATCTGCCTCAATTTCTGGCGGCGCTGATGTCTTTTGATAAAAGCAGCCAGTTGATTTAGCAAGATGTCCACAGCTTTGACCTCTCTGAGAGACACAATGGAAAATACAGGTAAGGTTTAAAAAAGTAATCAGTATGCGATACCTTTCAAAATGGGGGATAAGAAAGACTATTTGTACTTTCATTAAGTCAAATAGCTAAAAATATATATTTTTTACAATGACTTGACAATAATATTAAAGATTTCTGCTATTTAATTTTTAAAATCTTTCTACTCATTAAAGAATTCTAAAAAGAAAAGACAACAAAATTCAACAAAATTTAATATGTAAAAAGCATAAAATATTATGAAATTTTATATTAATAGTATTATGTGACACTTAGGTAATGAATATTTTACTTTGCTATGAATGACATGAAATACATTTTGTTACATTCATGCAAAACCAGACATGCTGAGCATAAGAGACTAAAACAAGTTGATCAATCGTACCAATAATAGACTTTTTATGGTATCGTTCACAACTGTGCATTAAAAAATTCTCAAATTCAAGCAGATTTTTTTTTACCTTTCAGAAATCTGGCACTTCATTGCGTTCAGTAGTTTTTTCTGTAGCAACTTCCTGCCGCTCTTGTCACCTTTTTGTTTCTGCAATATAATTTCAAAGTGAACCCAAAAAAATTTGAAATCTGAGAAATGTGATTTTTTCCTTCAGTGTATTTTTTAAAGATTTTAAGCTGATGTTGATTTGAAGCTTGGTTCTGACAATACACTGAGCTCTTATGAATGCATACATGATCACATCTAGGAAGATTTCAAATTCTCTACATTTGATATATTTCATTATGTAAAAAAGCTCATACTACAGACTGTCATAAACACACTCAGGACCATTTACAGTAGATTAAAAGTAATAATAGGTAATAATTCTTGCCGAGACATGCCGAGATCTTTTCACTTCATAAGACCTCAATGCATCGTTAAGAGCCACAGTTATTAATTTTGTTATTCCTATTTATTTTTATTTGACTTTCAAAATGCAGTACCCTTTAACTTGCATTTAATGACACCCAAAACCTACAGTTTTAAGTTTAATACTCTTCTTTAATCCACTACTATAAAGTGGAATGAAGCAATAAATGTCAGCAAAGTTGGCATTTGAGTATATCAACAGGAACATAAGCCTACCTTGGTGTTAAACTCTATCACAGAGGCTGTGAAGTCTTTAGATTCCTCCACTGGCAAACCTGAGTGTTTCTTTAGATCAATCAGAGCATCGTCGTGTCTACAAATATTACAGACAGCAAAGACATGTAATACAAAACACCTAAATTATACAGAGCAAGCATGCCCAGCACACACATTTGTTTTTATGAAATGAGAGGACATTTCATAGGTTTCCACTGTTTTAATACTTAAAATAAAAATTATATGGCCCTACCCAAACCCTATCCCTAAACCCAACACTCACAGAAAACTGTACATGTTTTACTTTCTAGAAGAAAATGTTCTTTAAACTAATTTTCTATGATTTATAAGCCTTTTGAAAAATGGGGACATGGGCAATGTCCTCATAAGTCACTTTCTCCTTTAATACCTATGTCATACACACCTGCTGAGCCAGTTCAAGATGTTTTGCTTCCACTCCAAAACCAGATCCAACTCATCTTCTAGCAGAGCTTTCTGAAGCAAGCGCACAACAAACTCCAGGAAACAAGACTTCTGCTTGAGCTTCATCACTTAATCAAACATACACAGACAAACACATACTATACATGAGTATATTATAAGTCATTCAGTGGATCTTATTGTATCTCTAGTATGTTATGTATTAATTACCCTCTTTAAAGGCATGATGGAGAGGACTGTTTTCAATCACCATGTAAAGTACAACAGGGTCTTCCTGTCCCGACAGCTCACATCTATGAGGCCCTGCAAAATATTAAGCAGCATATCTTAAGATTTGATAATAAAAAGAAAGCAGCATCTTCTAATAAATTCTGAAGGTGGATTAATTACATTGTAAATATCAATTAACAAACTAATTAGGGTTCACAACGTTACAGATTTGATTATATCATATAATGCAGCTATTGTGAAATTTCTGCTTTGAGGTCTTGAAAAATGATGTACCTATTTTGATACCGGAAGTGACATCATAATTTCCTAAAGCTTCAGCTTGCATGGTTTTCATAATAACAGCCTCTAAAGCCTTTTGCTGTTCACTGAGCTCCTCGTCATTAGTGGGAGCTGTTTTCTTCTGGAAATTAAAAAAGTACAGACTGATTATGTGGCATACTATCCCAAAAGGTCTAGGATAACTAAAAAAACATCATCCTGACCCCATCTTGCTCCTCTGATAATGGTTTTTTGCAGGATTGCTGGGAGTATTCCGTAATCTCCTGAAGCAGCTGCTTTCCTGACTCTAACAGAGATGATGCCAAATGATGAGTCGAGTCCAGGCTCTAAAATCACACATAAACACATCAAACACCTTTAACACGTGCATCAAACTAAAATTTGTAAGGTGATGCTGGATGAAATACACATATCCTACTTTTCAAATGTAGAAGGTAAGAAAGTTGTTTTTTATTATTACATTTATTACATTGAAAGACTTTTCATCAGCTTTATGAGAAATTATATTAATACAAATGTAACATTACAATGATTTCTGAAGGACCATGTGACAATACAGACTGAAATAATGACTGCTGAAAACTAATAAATGAAATCTGACATGTATTAAAATAGAAAACTTTAATTATTATTTAACAGTATTACTGTTTTTACTGTAAGGATAGCATTGATCAGCTAAAGGGATATTTGAACACAAATATTTCACACAAATCAATATCAATATATGAACACACAAATCAATTTCAGTTTCATATTTATTTTCATATTATCTTAAATTTGACTTTAGAATGACTACCTTTGCTAAATAATATGTTATAGAGGCGACCATGTGCTGCAGGCCCTCTGTGGTGGAAGCAGTGTGTTTTTGCCTGAGGACATCTGGAACCTCCAACAACACTGTAAAGCATTTCAGTAACACCTGGAACACACAGATCCAGTAAAGCATCTATATTTACAACTGCCATATACAAACATAATCTGAAAATGTTATGATGAAATCCCTAACCAATAATACAATCAAATCACAATAACAGCAGTTAAATAATAATGTACTATAACCTAAATAAAACATTACATCAATATGTACTAATGTATGTCTTAGATGTATTAAAAACCGCTAACGATAACTAGAACAATAGTCATATGAATTAATGAGTGAAAAATTATCTTATATACTTTAACTAACAAACATGTATCAAAATGTACTGTAATTTAGGTCATTATTCACACATGAATTCATACTAATAGATCAGGTTAGTTGATTAGCAGATGTCTTAACTCAACATTAGTTCATTATAAATTTATATTTGGCATTGGTATATGATATTATTACTGTACAGTACTGTTACTGTAAAGACTTTTTTTAAAAAGGGCATAACAGACAGAGAACAGCTAAGTTTACACTGACAGAAATAAGCATCAAATTTAATCATTTTGAAGAACGTTTAATCAGAAGTTACTTACAGTTTGCAATAATACCAGCACTCAAAACAAAAATAAGCATATCTATAAAAGCAGTCACCTCTATGACAGGTTCTGACGGGATCTGGTTGAAGATAATTGGAGCAAGAAGGCCATAACAGTTCACTACAGCCTGCAGGGTGTCAGAGCTGTCATTGAGGTGCAGAGCGAGATCAATGGCCACCAGCATCTGTTCACACTCTGCAAGTCTGGCCTCCTGTGATGAATGTGCAGACAGAGTGGATTAGGACAGGACTCGAATTAATTATTTAACATAAACTAGCCTTTTATATCAGTTATGTTTAAAAATTAAAATGTATCATAGGGGTAAATTTGACTAACCTGGCCCCAGATCAAAGGGCCCCCATCACAGAGACTGTCACAGAATAGTGCCTCCTCTTGGATGTGAATATCTGTCTGGATGAAAATAGTGGAGAAAAACAACTGCTGTAGGAGAGGAGAAGAAGGTGGAGGATATCTGGACGGAGTCTGAATGGAATGAAAACAGAAGACAAATGGGAAAGTGGAAAAGATAAATATCAAGGCAAATTTCTTTACTTTATTTTTATTTTTTAGGACCATAAAATGTCCTCACAAAACACATACATCCAATCTCAAAAGAAATCAAGCATTTCAAAGTATTTTATTTCAAATTCCTATACACTATAAATTTGTGCATTTATATTAAAATTAGTTTACTGTATACTGAAAACAGATTTGTTTTGACAACAAATCTTAAATAAAAAAGCTAATTTAATTGAACTATCCCTTCAATTAAATTGTCTATTCAGAATCAAAATGCATAAATACTAAAAATAGTTTATACACAAATATATCAACACATATAAAACAGAAATCAGCCTGTGTGATCTTAAATTTGAGAACCTTACCTTGTTTGAGCCAGTCTATCAAGGCAGTTATTCTCCTCAAGTTCTGGACCTTCAGGATTTGAGGTTAAGGGAAGGGTAAAGTGGCTCCAAAGCTCATTACATGCTCTCTTGCTAACAGAATGAAGTCCTATTTGGTAAGCCACCTAAACAATATGACATGGGACATTAAAACATGTGAAAGGCCATTTGAGGTGGCTCCAAAAAAAAAAGTCCATTCATGTACCTGAGCTAAATGGGCCCAAGTTGTCAGCACAGGTAGAGGCAGAGAGGCCAGAAGAGGTTTGGTTGTCTCTCCAATGGCCTTTCCTACCATTTCGCCCTTAGCATCAAAAGCAGCCACTGCAAAAATATACTGCTTATCTGACTCCAAGCCGCTTACATGAAGTAAACATTCACCTTTGGCAGGAATCTAGTCAGACACAAACTTAGTTTGAGGTACTGACTATATAAACATACATACAGATGTCAACACGTTAAAGGGATGGGTCACCAACAAACGAAAATGACATCATCGTTTACTCTCCCTTTACTTGTTCAAAACCTGCTTAAATTTCCTTCTTCTGTTAAGAGAAAAAGATATTTGGAAAAATTCATTAGGTGCTTCCAACAATCCCAATACTTATGCACTATTCTACATCATTTTGTAGTATAAATAGTGTAAGTAATGCATTCACACTAAAAAAATAATAAGTACACTTTAAATACCCAGAAATACCCAGATGACACACTTATTCAACCAATAGTGTAGAATGTTGGACACTTCATGCACTCTCAGGTTAGCTCACATAGCGGCTGGGGAGGAGCTATCAAATGCTGACATTGGATTAATTTATTTATTTTGAATTGTGCAAGCAAAATTGGCCTGTGTAATTGATTATGCTGCCTCCCGATGGTGAATGTGGTTGCACAAATGACAGGTACTATTTGATAGTCTGGTAATTTATATCACTAATTTGTCAACTATTAAACGTTGACTGGAAAATAGCTTGAATTTCTGTTTAGTAAAAATGTTAGTGTTCCAATTGGGACTGCACTAAACTGATAAACTAAATGATTGAGTGTATAAGTGAATAGTGTATGGTGTGTCATTTGGGAAACAACAATTAACTTCCATAGCAAAAAAATCCTAGTTTTAAAAGTACTAGCAACCAGCATTCTTCAAAATATCTTATTTTGTGTTCAACAGAAGAAAGAAAATGATAAAGGTGTAGTAAATGATGAGATAATTTGCAATGTTGTGTAAACTGTCCCATGACCCTACCATATCTCCAGTCCCAGGCAGGTAGCAGTCTTTAAGACGTACTTTAAGGTTGACACCTTCAGACTCTCTTCCATAAATGCAGTACCAGATTACCTACATCAGGATAAAAGTGAACTGATGCTCTTCAGCATTTATTCTCGAATAATACAATGAATGAATAACAAAAAAAAAACATTATATTGACTGATATCAAACGAATGCAACCTCCTTCTCCAGTGTGTATAGTGCAGGTTTGAAGGTCATAGAGCGATTGGTGCGTGAGAGAAGTATTGGAGTTGGTGGAGGCTGTCTCTTCTCTGCCAGTCCTGAACTATTCTCTGAAGATAACCAACAACTAGCCAGCCTTCTCTCTTCTAGCTCAGCTTTCTCTACCAACATTATGGCCTCCTGGAGAAAAGACACTGCACATTGAGTGTTTGTTTTATATTGTTATGATTTAAATGTTTTGAGTTGACTTCAAAAACTGACCTCAAGTAATTTCCTGGTCTCTCGGCTTGTCTGGTCCTTTCTGAATGACAATAAAGCCTTCTGCACCAGGAAAACACACTTCGAGATTTTGTTCTTCTTAATTTTTTCAAGCAACGCAGCATCTGTCAAGAAGTAAATCTGAGTATTGACTACCTGTATTAGTGTTAATGTTGCATGAATTTAAAACTTACCTCCTGTAGGTCTGTGTGTTTCTGAAGTCTGAGCTTGATTAGTGTGTGGCTTTTTAAACTCCAACAAACCCATTTCTTCTAAAGAGAAACAAATATACACATTTATTGGCATGCTTCCACATTGATGTTGAAGATATGCGCGTTTCTCTAACCTGTCCAGGAGTCAGACAGTTTGAGAGCTAGTCTGTGCTTGAAGACCAGCAGCTCTAGATGTAAATCCATGGAAATAAGGTCAGGAGTATTGCTGCTCTTACTGCTCTTGCTGTCACCAAACTTCTGTGGTTAAAAAAACATCAGATCTCACAAAGCATCCTTCCCATTATAGGCGGTATGTCACTCAAATGTGACAATTTACGCACCCTCAAGTGGTTGTAAACGTGTGTATGAGTATATATATATATATATATATATATATATATATATATATATATATATATATATATATATATTTTTTTTATATATATATATATATATATATATATATATATAGCTTTTAGCTTATATATATATATATATATATATATATAACTTTTTTATAATAATTTTTTATTTTTTTTTACCTTTTATTAAGATAAAATAGTGGAGGACAGACAGGAAAGCATTGGGAGGAGAAGGATCAGCATAGAACCTCGAGCCGGGAATCGAACTTGGGTCGTCGTGAGCACCATGGTGCTATCTGTCGGCACACTTAACCACAAGGCTATTGGTGCCGACTATAAAAATTTTTTCTTCTGCTGAACTCAAAAACAAGATATTCTGAAACCAACACTAATCAAAATATTGTCTTTTGTTCAACAGAAGAAAGAAACTCAAACATGAGTCAATGATTAGACCATTTTCATTTTTGGGTGAACAATCCCTTCACTCAAAAATGACCTTTGCTGCTTGTTTAAACTACTGATTTTAAATGAGTTGAAAACAAAATTCCAAAGTATATTGGGACTACTTAATTGTTTTATGTTCAATCTACTTAAATTTGTAAAAACAATTAGTTAACATAATAAATTTGTGTTGGGACAACATTGTGTGGAACCCAGCATTTTTTTAAAGTGTTTAAAATGAATTACACAACACACACAATTAGAAGTGCCACATTCACTGTGCCATAAAAATGTCAACACACTGTATTCTTCCAGTCAATGCACTTTGGCAATACCAGCTGGCATCCGTTCATGGCACCAGCTACAACTCATAATACTGATCACAATCCAGCCATGTCAGAGCGCCACACACATAGGTTGCTACAGTATTGAACTACATGATATTTATGCCATGCTGTTGATAACAAACATAATATCTTCACCTTTAACTGCAGGATTTTGTACAGTTAATGTTGTCTTTCTGTGGTTTAATGTCTATATGCTTCATATAGTAAACTATAATAATACACAATCTATATACTGTAGATTGTTTTTTTCTTCCTATACACTTCACTACAAACTCATCAATGCTACTTTGTTAAATCCTGAAGTGAACTTTTGGCATGTTTGATGACTATACTGACTGTTTTGGACTGCAATCCTGAACTTGCCTGCATGAACACCTCATCAAAAACAGCAGAAGCCCCAGAAAGTGATCTGGCTCTGCCTCTGGACACACAATCCACACAGCGCTCCACCAAATCCAATGCAGTCTGCAGCTGCTCAGTTCTGGACTTCTGTAGACATGTTAAAATATTTTATTATGGTTAGATGCTAACATTTATTCTAAAACTGCAAGTAATGTTGCTGGTTTAAATTGCATACCTTAGATACTAAGGTAATTGTACTTGTTTAGTTTGATCTAAATGAAAAATATGATGATTATAAACTGTCAATAAGTTTTCATTTTCTAGGACAACTTACCATGAACATGGAGCTTGGAGATTTTCTAACAGGGATAGACTCTTCACTGCTATCTTCGGTAGTGGCTAAAGAAACAAAAACACAAGCAAAAATACCTAAATAAATAACAAAAAGTGCTAAATGCATTACAGTTTAAATGTTTAAGATTGGTAAAAAAGAAAAAAATAATTATGTCATGAACTCATATTGTCATGCTCATCAAGGCTGCATTTAAAAAAATGAAGAGCAATAATATTGTAAAATATTATTGTATAATATATAATATTGTTTAACATTATTTTAACATTTCTAGGGTTTGTAGTGTTTTAATTAGAAAACTGGACTGACAGTTTCAATTTCAATTTATTAGAACTTCTTTGTTAAGTTGTTTTGACAATCTCCATGGTAAAAGCGCTACAGAAATAAAGATGAATTGAATTGAATTTACTTACAGCTTTGCTAAATAAAACTTTTAAACAGTAAAATACTTATTACACCCATCTCATCTTTACAGTATCTGTAAAATCAAGGTCAGATGATTTTTGATTATTATTGTTACGTATAACATGCTTATTTTTGGTGATACACAGTACCTGTTTTCCTCCCGGATTGTAGTGGAGCATCCGCACTGCTTTCCAGCACCACTGCCATTCTCAGGGTCATTTCAGCCACTAATATAAAGTTCATTTCAGCCACAGGGTGCTCATGGGCCACTTCACACAACAAGAACAGGGTCTCTACCCACTACAGAACCAAAAGCGTAACAAAAAAAAACATGTTTTGGATTCATAAAACAAAGTAGATGAATGAAATGTAGATGCATTGTTAATTTTAATATTGACCTGATCCTGGTTTGCCATTCTTCCCCTGTAGAGAACAGGGTCATAATGCTTCATCTGTGCTCTCTGGAAAATAGATTTGCATTTCGCCCAAAAGAACAGCACAATATCCAACACCAAGTCTGCATCTGGCTGGACATCCTGTTTGCACAATAAACAAAATTATTAGCCCTCCTGAGAAACTTTCGTTATTTTTTAAATGACTGTTTAATAGACTGAAAATGTATACAAAATAGTATATTATGACATAATAGTTTTAATTAATAATTTCTAATAACTAAATTCTTTTGTCTTTGCCATAATAGCAATACATATTTTACTAGTTATTTTGCAAGATACTCTACTTGTATTTAGCATAGTTAAAGGTTTAACTATGTTAATTACTTTACCTAGGCAAGATAGGTTAATTAGACAAGTAATTGGACAATGGTTTGTTCAGGAGCCAAGGGGGGGCAAATAATATTGACCTTAGCATTTTTGTTTTGTTTTGTTTATTCCAGCCAAAAAAAAAACCCCAAAAGAAATACTGAGGAAAATGTCCATGCTCTGGGAAATATTTGAAAAACAATAAACATTTAACAAAAGGGATAATAATTTTGTCTTTAACTGTACATGCACATCATCAGGTTACCAACATCACTTTCATGACCTCTTTAGACATTGTGAGAGAAAAACCTGACCTTGTCTGTCCTGCACACACAATCATGAAGTTTCTGAATGAGATTAAATAATTCCTCTGTCATGACTGCGGGCCCAATATTTTTGTCTGTAATTGAATAAAATCATAAGTAAAGTTTATTCTAATTTTATATGAAATGAAGACTTTAACTCAAAATAACATAACTCAAAATATACATTTTCACTATAACTCAAAATATACATACATACAGTACATACATACAAGAAAATAATTTAAATTACTATTTTCAAATACATTTTTCTGAATATATGTCTCAATTAATCTGTCAAATCTATGTGAAAAATGATTAATACCAGCTTGACCATCAAAGTCAGTATCTTTCATGATGAATTTAACTCTCTGAGAGGCCATCAAACGCTCCACAGCTTCCAAAAGCCTGAGTTCCAAATCAAACTTCCGAATCGGGCGGCCCTCCATCTTCTGTGAAGAGGCCAATAAAAGAGAACTAATACAGGATTCAGGCTGACTTTTTAAGCAATGTAACAGATGTACTCACAGGTAAAGCTGACAAAAGTGCGGTGGAAAGGGAGCGAAATGTGCTCCATTGTTCATATCTGAAAAGCTGCTTCACAAACTTCACTGCAGCATCTACTGAAATCTTATTCGTTCCTGAGAGACACAAAAGAAAGACCTTGAACATTTTATATCACATAAAACATGAGTGGAGAGGAATAAAAGGGAAATTAAACGCAATACTCACCTGTGACAGCCTCTTCAAAAAGAGAGGAAACAGAAGTGACTGCTTTCACAGAGGCAGGCATGCTCTCATCAAAAGTGTGCTCAGAGTCACCAAATCCTACAAGATAAGGGAAATTTAAGGTCAGTTTATTATCAACTTGCTCCAGCACAAACCCTTATATGGCATTAAGAAACTACTGTCAGAATGCATTACAGACCCATTTCTTTAAAGTTTATCTCACAATTTTTAAATATATATACTAAAACAAATGTCACTGTGAGATATCAACTGGAAATTATGAAATAAAAAAATGTCAATCTTCCCATTCTGAGTTTACATCTGACAATATTACCCTTTTCCCCTCAGAATTGCAACAATTTCTGGAAATTGGAAATATATAGCCTTTCTCACAATGTTGACATATTTCTTACAATTTTTAATTTTGTTTCAAAAATATTAGAACGGTTAGATACAGTATACGCTTCAAAACTAAAAAATGTGATAAATGGCCAGAATTTACATTTTGAATTTCACAACTGTAAGTTAATAGGCTTTTCTGAGATTTGTATATTGTAATTCTTATTTTTGTTTTAGAATCTTGACTACTCTTTCACATAATTTTACATTTAAACTCACGATTCTGAGAAAAAATAAGATCTGCAATATGTTAATTCACAGAGTTGAGTTTACAATTAGCAATTACAGGCTTATAACTCACAAATCTTCTACAGCTAACACATTTTTTATTTTACATGTTGTGACATCTGCTGCTAGGAAGAAAGCTGCAGCTCAGAAAATCTCAGAATACTAGAAGTCTAAACATACAGATTATCAAGCCATAATATTTTTAATTTGCTTATCTTTTAGTAGATTGCAATGTGCATTATGGTACTGAGTTGAATTAGATGTGATCATTAATTTGCACATTGTCTCCGGCATAAATTTCCACACCCATCTGTGCTTTTATGTGAAGTCATTTTTACCTGCTTAAATCTGTAAATTTGGCTTTTAAATGCTAAAAATGACACTAAGTTTGAAAAAAAAGCAAACATTTTTTTTATACCAGTCAACAAGCTAATGCCAGCTGAAACGAGCTCCAGTACCACAACCTGAACCTCAAATTCCTCAGGCAAGCCAGTCTGCAGAGGCCTGACTGATTTGTCTTGTAGAGCCTCCAGAACAGCCAAAAACCGAGCAGCATTACCCTCGAATATCTCCATTAGGATGCGTTCAGTTTGTGTGCGAGGCCATGGAGACTACAGAAAACAAATAAAGAGGGAAAGACAATATTAGAGTAGCACTGGGGGAAAATGCATTGCAGTACACCATATTAAAGTGAACACTCACTAGCTGTAGCTGTTTTAAATTCTTTTTCTTTTTGGGACTAAAGAGGCCTTTGGGTTTCCTTCGGGGCTCGTATACTGAACGCTTAAACACCATCACTGCAAGCTTCTCAACATTAATGGAGCATAAACGTGATACAAGACAGGCATGAAAATTTAGTAGTTATAACACAAGAACTATAAAAACAACAGCATGTTTAATTGAAGTTACGAATCGCACTTTTATTGTAGCCTCCTTATAAGCTTGCTGGGTCTCAAGTGTCATTTCGGAGCCAGTCATCTCCTCCAGCTTGGCCAGTTCATTAATCTTGCTTAGCGCTCGGCGTGCGAACACCTTTTTCAGGAAGTAAAAAACACAGAAAGATATATAAGACATGTAATCTAATATGATTTACAAAATTTAGACATTGTAGAAACTCACCTCTGCCTGAACTGAAGCTCGATCATTAAAATAGCATTCACACACAGCACAGTAAAGTGTGGCTCTCCATGGCAGGAATTTAGCAGTCAGAAGAGGAACAGAGGTCTCTAGGCATGTGCAAGCCCATATAAAGTACTGTAAAACCTGAAATTACAAAGATACTAAACTGTACACAAAGTTTGCTTTCTGAAATACAATTAAGAGGTGTAATTCACGGAAATATAATAGCTGTTCCAATATAATTTTAAGCAAGTATTTTGCTGAATTACTATTGCAACAGTTAATGTGTAAAAATAAAGTACACTACAATAATAATGAGAATTTCTTTAAAGAAAGCTTTAAATAACATTGTTTTGGGAAGGATTTTGAAAGTTTGTTACACTCTCCAAAGCCGCTATCTGGTCTTACAGTGCAATACACTAAAACATTAATATTTTTTAATCAGTTTTCTATTTCATTATCATTTTAAAACATAATTTATTTCTGTTTTTATGGTAAAATTGCATTTTCAGCATCATTAAACACTTGCTTCATTGTTACACAATCCTTCAGAAATCATTCTAATATGTTGATTTGAAGCTTAACAACATCCAGGAAACAGCTGTTTATCTGTTTGGTGGAAACAATGAAATAATTTTTCAGGATGCATTAAGGAATACAACATTTTTAAAGAGCAATTAATTTAAACTTAAATATTTTATTTATTTTATTGTCACTTTCAAGATATTTAGCACATCCTTGAGGAATAAAAGTATTAATTTCTTTAAAAAAAAATATATATATATATATATATATCTCAACAAAGGATTGTTATTGTGAACCTGTGAAGTATGTCCTGCTGACATCAGAAACCTGGATATATTGTATATCTGTAACGAGCCTGTGGAAAAGCAGAAAACAAGTCACAATCAACATTTAATGTCAATGTGATATAATACAGGATTCAGATTTCTTGCTACATGTACCATTGTACAGGATCCAGCACAAAGCTTCAACAGGCAGAACAGCCTGCATCAGAATGCGCAGAAAACCCAGGATTCTCAGCAGCTTTTCAACCCCGCTCTTACTCAGAGATGCACCTTTTTCTTTCTCCAAATAGAAGATGCACTGACATTCTCCCTGAAGAGCACGAAACTAACAAACACAAAGATAAAAGGCCTTTATTATAAATCAAACTAAAATTATATTTCAAACAGTTAAATATATTTCAACAAGGATTTCTAACCGTAAACACGGCTCTCTCTGAATCAAAACCATCTGAGAAGAAGAACCGTTGGAAGTGCTCCAAATCTTGTATGTTTTCCAGGCTTTCTGTGCAAAACTGCTGCAGATACAGCCTGTAGCCTTGCCAGAGAGCAAGCCTGTAAAACTTTTTAGAAAATGATAATGAAAATATTTATATCTGCAAAAAAGTGATAATGGGATAACACATTTAAAACGTAACTTTGGTGGTAAACTGAAAAAATATATATATACAGTGAGATGAAATTACCTTATTGTCAAGGAGGAAATCTGCTGTTAGTAACAGGTGCTCTTCGAAATAAGATCGAGGAAGTCGAGATTTATACTTGTTCCATGTTTCAAACAGTTTTATGGACCTGTAATTGAACAATATTTACATGTGAGCAAATTGCTCTTGAAAATCACATAATATATAGATAACATAAAACAAAGGATATAAACTCTACATACTAACTTCAATATTAGCTTGAAAGTAAACAGGTAAAGCCTGAACTTAATCTTATAAATCAATGAATACTATATAAAGCAGAACTAGTAGATAAACAACAATAATAAATGAAACAGATAGCAATTATCTTTAATTGTCACATAAAACTTTAGATAGATAGATAGATAGATAGATAGATAGATAGATAGATAGATAGATAGATAGATAGATAGATAGATAGATAGATAGATAGATAGATAGATAGATAGATAGAAGGCCTACATTTTTAAATAAACTTAATTAAATGACTTAGAACTATTAGACTAAATAGTAGGTTAGATATCTAACCAAGTAACGTTAATTATAATAATAAAAATAGTCCACAATAAATAGGGTTTGTTCAGGTTTGTAGTCCCTTATTTTTCCGCGGTTTAACTTTATCTCTTACCCTCTAGAGTAGGATCGATAGTCGTCGTTCGGCGAGCCTGAAAGTTTCTTTATATGCGCTTTAAACTCCTTTAATTCACTTTGAAAAGCTGACAGGACAGGGTTGTGTTTATCCAGGGGTCCGTAGTAGGACGCTGGTGCGGGGTCCATGTTTCAGCAGACGCGCAAGAGCTGGTAAAGTGTTTGAGTCTGTTGTTATGGAAATGCTAAACCAGTCTGGGCAGAGCACGAGCAGGCGCGTGCGTGTGTCCTGATGATTAAAATGTCTAAATCTTTTAAGTTCTTTTGAAAAAATTATATATATATAAATACATTTTATTAAATTGCACTATAATAATGTAATCTTTTAAGGCGAACATGAATATTTACAACAGTTGATTCGTAAAAATAAAGAAGCATTACTGTACTGTATAAGCCAATCATGTCCGGATTCATTTAGTTTGACTCCTTGGGTGTTGGATGTAAACAATTTACTTGAAATGCAATTTCTAAAATATTTTCACACAAGTGAATAAATAAAACCTTTCAAATCATTTAAATATATATCTTTTTTTACCAGTCTGCCATCTAGTGGTTTTTCACCGTTAGATCGTAAATGACGAATCTAAATACAGTAATAAATAAAATAAATAAATACACATGATGTAGCATATGGATATAACATGTGAAGTATTTATTGTATATATATATATATTTTTTTTTTTTAATTAACAACAAACAGTAATTCAACACTAAGTACATTTTAAGCTGTAATGGAATCTGCTAACACGAATCACAAGTGTTCCGCAGCCTCACTGTTGTACATGTAACATGTGAAGCTCGAGTTTACATCCTGCATTGAGGACAGGCGAGTGGAATCCCAAGGTTAGTGACATTTATTCGCAATTTAACTATGATTTTAATTATATAATATAGCATTTAATTATATAGTATTTTCCCAGATCAGGGATAGTGGTTTAAAATCTTTTTACTTGCAAAGCTAGCGTGCTAATATTGTCATTGACACGCCATAGAATTCAGTTTCTTTTACACTTCATCATGAAATACTTGTTTCAGTGTTAGATCAAAATACCTATTATTTATTTCTTAATAATAACTGTTAACAGTCTGCAATTGATTGCCATAAATAATATTTATACTCGTTTATGTATAATTTTAGTATCTATCTATCTGTCTCTGTCAGTTTCTTCATCTATCTATCTATCTATCTATCTATCTATCTATCTATCTATCTATCTATCTATCTATCTATCTATCTATCTGTCCTTCTATCTATCTATCTATCTATCTATCTATCTATCTATCTATCTATCTATCTATCCACATCCATCCATCCATCCATCCATCCATCCATCCATCCATCCATCCATCCATCCATCCATCCATCCATCTATCTATCTGTCTATCTGTCTGTCTGTCTGTCTGTCAGTATTTGGTGGAATAATCCTCACAGCACGGCAGCATTTGTTATTATGACCAAAAACAATGGAAAATAATAACAATAGCCTCAAAATGACAGTATATTTAATTATTTTAATTATTTATATTTTATATTAATCAAATATTCTAAGAAAAATAATATCAGTCCTTTATAGCACCTTTATAACATTTTACTAGCAAAGACAGACTACCTACTCAATTTTCAGAAGAATTTTCCAGTGGTCTGTTAATTGCTTCCATAGCTGCATTTACATAAATACATACTGACCATATTTCCAGTATATCATTTTTATTAAGGCTAATAATCCTGTTTTTGCCTGCAAATTTTACACCTGATGAAGAAGTTAATCAAGGTATATTCACTTAACTGTTTGCCTCATTTCACTTTCTCTATCTCTGTCTCCGTTGGTTATCCAGAGGATGTTGAGACTCAACAGATATATGAGCTCATGGAGTGTCTTGCGGTCAACAATAAGGGGAAACAACATTTCAAATCACATCCCAAACACCACATGCAGATCTTCAGCTCCATCACATTTATGTGCACGACAAAGAGCCTTTTACTCTCAAAACACCCCTAAAACTTCAAAACCAAGCTCGTCCGCAAGCATCAAACTGCGCACACGCTTGGTGGTGACTCTGCTTTTCGGAGGTGGCATCATTGGCACTTGGTGGTACGCGCATCAGGAGAAAGAAAAGAGGATTCAGATGCAAAGACTGGAGCAGTTGCGAAAAGTGGCTCTCGGACAGGGAGATTTCAATTTGCTGGATCATACAGGACAGCGCAGAACCAAACGAGACTTTCTGGGACATTGGGTGCTCTTATATTTTGGTTTCACCCACTGTCCTGATATCTGTCCTGATGAGCTGGAAAAATTGACCAGCGTGGTGCATATTTTGGATAAAGACCCAAGCTTGCCTTCTGTTCAGCCTCTTTTTATCACAGTTGACCCAGAAAGAGATGATGTTTCTGCTATGGCCAGGTATGTGAAAGATTTTCATCCCCGTTTGGTTGGACTTACCGGGAGCGCGGAGGAAGTGAAGCAGGCGGGACGGGATTTTAGGGTTTACGCCAGCAATGGGCCTAAAGATGAGGATGGGGACTATATTGTGGATCACAGCATTGTCATCTACCTGGTCAACCCGGATGGACTGTTTATCGACTATTATAATAGGATGAAAAATGACACTCAGATTGCTGAGAGTATTCGCAATCACATGAAGACCTTTGTTAGATTGTTTCCAGATTAATCTGAGCGAGACAAGTCATGTTTATAAATAAAGGTGAATTTTAAAAGGATGATGAGCTGAATCTTTGTGTCTTGGTTTGTAATCTAAATGTAAATTTAATTAGAATTAATTATATTTATAGGCGACACAGTGGCTCAGTGGTTAGTACTGTCGCCTTCCAGCAGGAAGGTCGCTGGTTCGAGCCCCATCTGGGTCAGTTGGCATTTCTGTGTGGATGTTCTCCTTGTGTTTGCGTGAGGTTTCCTCAGGGTGCTCCAGATTTCCCCGCAGTCCAAAGATATGCGCTATAGGGGAATTGAATAAACTAAATTGGCTGTAGTGTATGTGTGTGAATGAGTGTGTATGGATGTCTCCCAGTATTGGGTTGCAGCTGAAAGGGCATCCGCATATGCTGGATGTGGTGACCCCTGATGAATAAAGGGACTAAATTGAATGAATTAATTATATTTATTAATAATATTATTATTATTACAATTACTTGTCCCATTTATTCAGATTGATATACTAAAATGAAACTAAAACAGTTTTTAAAATTATATTACTTAAAAGTTTATACATTTTATATTATTATATAGAAATGATACTAAAATAACAAATTTCAGGTACTTATGAAGGCAACAGACCCACTTTAATACTGAACTACTAAAATAAAAATCAATGACAATATTAAAATGAACAAAATATTAATACATTTTATAATATAAGGGTTGTAATACTTTTTCTACTATTATAACACTATAAATACATTATAGTTACGATTATATCTTTAATCAACATTAATTGTTAATTCAATATTTATATTTACAGATTTTTTTAATAATTATTTTTCAGGGGATTTTAACCTTTAATGGACAGAATAGTGTAGAGAATTAACAGGAAATAATTGGGAGCAGAGAGGGGGTCGGCAAAGGACCTTAAGCCAGGAATTGAACTCAGGTCGCCGTGAGCACTATGGTGCTATATGTCGGCGCACTTAACCACTAGGCTATTGTCGCCAACTTTACAGATTATCACATTTTATTTCCAACTTTAGTTGGTTTTCGTCAAAATTTTACTAAACAAAACACTTCAAGTACTTAAAATTACACTTAAAAACTGATCATTAGAAATATTGGTGAGGGAAAATTTGATTTTGAATTATATATGTATATATAGATTGATATCTTGAATCACGATAAAATTTGTGTCAATAAAAATGATAAGCTCTGCGCTTTTTTACTCTATATTGATCGAAGAGCTAATCACACAGCAGCAATGTGCAACAATGGGACTCTTAAAGTGTGTTGATATTAGAGATGTACTGAATTTTCGAACGCCGAAAATTTATCGACAAAAAATATGTTATGCCATTTAATGGACCCTCAATTTTTGGAGACACTGCTCGCTGCAGAGCCATTTGAGTTCCAGCGAAGGGGAGCTTGAGCTTGAGCTCCTCGTCCTGTAAGCTGTTTTAATGCGTACACCCACCTCACCCCTAACCCCAACCCCCAGTTTATCCAAATTACAACACAAAAATCACAAAAATACAGAAACATCTCACCAATATTAGTACATCTTCTGTTTACTTGGATCGCTCACACACACACAGACACAATAAGACTTTTTTGTGCAGCACTATTAGTTTTTCTTTTTTTTAATGTGTGAATCTTCTACAATTGATAAAAGGCTTACAAACTGTACAGACATGCAGTTAACTGAATGCAAATAGGGTGACATTTTAACACCTCAGTAAATGAAAAGAAACAAACCATTTTAACAAATTTACAGACTTTCCTCATAATTTTAGACATGAAATTTGATGTTTGCATATTAAAATGTACGAAGACACCTGTCATTTCTTCATTTCAGCATTCATTCCAGCATGTTTCAACACCAAATACAAAGCAAATGCAAAGCTGGATATCAGTCATGTGTCTGAATGACCTAAAAGCTCTAGAATAGAAAAGCACAAAGCCTTTTTATCTGTAAATATATGATAAATAGCTTCTGTTCAATGCCAAAGTTAAAAGATGATAAGCACTGCAAGTAAAAGGTCAGGGAATATCTGTAGCCGCGGTTGCATTGTAGGTTTTGAGACGTTCGTGAGCCCTCTGGGTAGTCAATAAAGTGAGCTCCATTGTGTCTACGCTGCAGTTAAGATCGTCCACTTTGTCAACCTCCACTGTATAATCGTTGGCCTGTAACAAAAAACACAGCATCAGATCATAAACAGCATTTGTTTTGTTTTAAAACATAATAATTCAGCTTACTTTAGCCAGTCAAACATTTGGGATCGGTATGTTTTTTTATGTTTTTAAAATGGTTTCTTCTTGAAAATAAATTTAGTAAGTAATTAATTTAAAGCAGAATTTTCAGTGTCAATATTCCAGTGTTCGGAGTCACATGACCATACAGAAATCAATCTTACATGGTGATCTGCTGCTCAAGAAAAATGTATTATTCATATTATTAACAGTGTTAAAAACTGGTTGGGCTGCTTCATATTTCTGTAGAAACTTTGATACAGAACCATTTAAAAAGAACCAAAATTAGAACCCCAATTAGAAATGCATTTTACTATTATTCACCAAGTATAAATTGAAGAGTGAGTATAGACAGACAGACAGACAGACAGACAGATATAGATAGATAGATAGATAGATAGATAGATAGATAGATAGATAGATAGATAGATAGATAGATAGATAGATAGATAGATAGATAGATAGATAGATAGATAGAGCATTTCAAATAAATGCTAAAACGTTTGAATAATTGAGTGGCAATAATAATTGATCATATTCTTAAACAACATATTATAATAATTCTCCAAATGATCATGTGATACTGAGGAGTGAAGACTGGGGTAAATTGGAATGAATTACATTACAAAACATGAAACACTCAAATGTAACTAACATCGCAATTTTGCAACAATATTTTTTTTGTATTGCTTTAATTTATCAAACAAAAGCTGCTGTGGTGAGGAAAAAGACTTGTTCAAAACAATAATAATAATATTAATAATAAACCCTGACCCCAAACGTTTGACCAGTGCTCATAACTACACAAATCTCAGTTCAAGTTCTACAAATGTCAGATCAAGTTCGGCAGATAGGCCAAAACAACCTAACTGGTGACGCATAAGCAAACACTCAGGCTTGTCCGAAATCACCTACTACTGGAACTACATTTGAATTTACTACACGACTGTTAGAAAAATACATTCTATATAGTATCTCACCAGGAGTAGTAGGTCATCCGAGTACTTCTCGCATAGCAATTTAGTGAATAATATGAATTTGGACATACTACACATAACATATACATATCACCTATATACGATATAACTGCAGGTTAACTATGCTTATATATAATAACTTTAACTGTTAAAAGCTTTTAGTTACTTGTTAACTAGTAAAATTTGTTAGTCACTAATAACTTCCAAATTTAATTGTAATGCAATAATGTGCACCTTTTTTAAAAGTGCTTTAAAACAATCATTATTGTGAAATGTGCTATACAAATAAACTCAAATTGAATTGAATAATCAGCTCACATAATGTTTTTAACGTATTATATAGATATAGTATGCAAGTATGTGATTTCGGACGCAGCATTCAGACAGAAGTTAACAATATTAGGGGTCCATTCTTCATGTGGATTACTCAATTAGCTGGATTTGGTTATTGATTATTTGACTTATCCGAGTGCTGTTGTCACAGCAACAGTTCTTGTAGCTCAAACCTGCTCGGCAGCAGACTTATTTCATATAAACAGGATTAGAGCGGGTCATTTCAAGCAAAGGTTATACTGAAAGTATGTACCGAATGCTGATATTTTCTTACAGTAGGAACCTATAGATGACATACACTGGGGAAAATAGTAAATTAGTTTAAAAATATATAAATAAAACTGTTATGCTATCTACACTCCAAAATAAAAGTACAAAAATGGGGGTGTTCTCTCCTGAAGGGGTTCAAAGAGACCCAACTTTAGTACAATTTGTATATGATCATAGCCATGCACAATATTCTCATTATTTTAATTTTATGCAGTCATGCACACATTTTGACAGCTAATATGCAGGTGATTTGATGCGTCGCAAAAGTTGCAGACACCTTTACTAAAATCAAAATACTTTTATGATGCAAAATTTAAACCATTTATTAAGAAACTACTATAATAAAGAAGATCCGCTCTAAAAGTAAAACTAAATAAATTGCTAAACACTCTTGGCACATGAAAGTGTAAAGCCTGCAGCTCACAACAAAGGTGGAAAGTTATTGTGTATCATATTTAACAAACCGTTTACTATAAATTTTATATAGTTTTGCTCACATGGATATTTAAAAATTAATCAGATGATGTCATTACGCTGCTGTGCCATCAGCCAATCCCTGCTTTGCAGATCAAAATTTCGAGGATCGACAGATCTGTCCTTTACAACACACGCAGCGGGCTCCGATCAGTTCATCCAGACATTTCAATCTGATTCGCTGAACTGAGATCAAGAATGTCAAGAATAAAAGATTCAGGATCTGTCAAATCATCTTAGATCATTTAAGTGAAGTACGGATATGAATGAACGGACTGCAGCAGTCATTTCTCTGTGTACCTACCAGCTGTAGCGCTGCCAGCATGTATCTGCAGGCTTCAGTGTTCTCCTTTCCTCTCACCACAAAAGCAAATGATTTTTTCACCCCGACACTAGAGAGTGCATGAACAATTCTGTCTCCATACTCATGGATGTCAAAAGCTGGACTGATCTCCTGTGCAGACAAAAAAATGCAACAAATCAGACTCCTTTAATAGAGCTAAACTGTGCTCATGTAAACCTCATCATGCCACATTATTACCTGAGCAGCAAGATGAGGGTTGATGCCGTCCTCCCACTCTTTGACTCTTCGGGATAGCGCCGTCTCTTGAGCATACTTCTGAGAGTTCACCAGAAACAGATCCTACACGGAGAGGAAATCGCAAAGAATAAACTTGCACTGTCAAAATTATGACATTATTCTAGTGTAATTGAGTGGTAAGCTTTCATACCACACTCTTCTTAACCAGATCTTCATAACTCATTCGGCTCATATGCAAGTCCTGGAAAATCTGCTCCTGTTCGTCGAGGTGCTCTGCAGGTTCAAGGTCATCAGCCAAGTTATCATGTTCCTCATCTGAATAGTCGTCTCCTGAATAAAATGTAAAAGTGTTCAGTGCATTGTATAAAATAGATCTAAGGTGTATTTTAAATAAATAACAGTGAAGGGGAAAAAGAAAAATCTAGGGTTGGATATTTTTGCATGACCGTCTCACCATCTGCGTCTGGATGCCGGATCACCTCGACCTGGTCCTCCACATTCTCTGGCTCCAAGTAAGTTTTCTTTAACTCCTCGTCAGAGACAAAAACACCCTGAAATAGAAAATCACTTGAGTCACAGACAGAAAATTGTTCAAATCTGGCGTTTGGTGAGTAGGTAATATTTTATTTTTGTTTATTTTATGCAGACTAATATATAAAATATAGCTAAATATTATTACATTATATTATAATATCATACAAAAAAACTAAGCTTTTGTAGTAATATATTTATAAAAGCAACTTATTTATGTGAATCATCCTAATATGCTGATGCGGTGAAACATTTGATAATAATATGAAAACAATAAATATGCAAAAAAAATTTTAGGTATCTTAAATAAATGAAAAGAAAAGCATTTTATTTGTAGTGGATATTTAAAAAAGAGACTAAGAACATTAATGCATTATTTTTGTTCATATCTTAGATTAATAAAATATATCTTTCATGAAAAAAATTTAAATTCTGGTCCCAAGAAAACCCGCTTTACAGTTACAAACTTGTAATTACCCTTTTCCTGAGCATCTGCCTTTGTACTTTCAAACGCTGATCCATTTTGCTCACAAAGATGTAATTAAGGTCTGCAAATAAGTAAAAACATGATCAATTACCACATCTTGCAGAAAATAAAATATTTTATATGGCATAATGTTTTTAAAATTCCTACCAGGAAAAGTAGGTCCATTCTTGAGCTTGCGATCTGCAGTCTCAACTGCAAAAGAAAAATAAAAGTTTTAAGATTTACAAATGTAGTCGGAGCCAGTGGTGTAGTGGTTAGTGCTTTGACACATGCACTCCGGTTCTCATGGCGACCTGAGTTCAATTCTCTCCTTGCGGTCCTATGCCGATTCTTCCCCTCTCTCTGCTCCCCATGCTTTCCTGTCAATAATCTCTACTGTCCTATACATTAAAGGTGAAAACCCCGAAAACGATTTACAAATGTGTCCCTTTTCAAATAATAGCCAGATTAAAATCAGCTTACAGGCTTTATTGAACCAGCTCCCAAAGTCCTGCAGTTTTGAAGGCCCCTTCCTCTTCCTCTTTCCAGACTCATCAAGGCCTGCTGGCACTTTATAGCACTTTCCTAGGGAGTCGAGCAAGAAAAAAAAAATAATGTCACCATAATACAGTCACCATAATGGATCAATTACCTTTTAAAATCTTGAGAAACATTTAAATAAACACACACACCTGCTTTGAGAGGCTTGTCTTCCCCAAATGTGGCGTATGGGTCATGCCACTTCCATGGGTCTACCGTTTCCTGGAATTTATGCAGTCAATTATTTATATTTATCAGGATGTGATAATGCAACACACAATATAGATGGCTAAACAATATGCGTCACAAATTTGTGGGAAATTTATCAAACACCACAAATGAAATTGAAAATTGAAAGGATAGTTCACCAAAACAAAACAAAACAT
Source organism: Danio aesculapii (assembly GCF_903798145.1). Classification (NCBI taxonomy): domain Eukaryota; kingdom Metazoa; phylum Chordata; class Actinopteri; order Cypriniformes; family Danionidae; genus Danio; species Danio aesculapii. Next base: position 40,835,229 of record NC_079438.1, read on the forward strand.
TCACCATTTAATCAGACTCAAGTGATTTTAAACAATTTTGGAAAAAAATACTATGGAAGTCAGTGGCAGTATTTTCCAGGATTGTTCAGTATATCTTCATTTCTCATTTTTATTTTTAGTGAACTCTCTTTTTAATTGTGAGGAAACATTGCCACAGTTGCCATTTCATCTCAATGCACCATTCTATACCTTGAGCTGTTTGGGTTCCTCTGAGACTGGCTGCACTGCAGGTCTGGGTCTCAACATCCTCCCTTCACTGGGGGCCTGGAACAATTAAAAAGAGGAAACTTTAGAATTATATTCGACAGATCTTTCCCTGAATGCCAAAGATTAAACCAACGCAAACTATTGGGTACCTCGTGCCTTTCTACCCACTCATCAGACTCCACCTCCATCCCATGATCCTCTAGTGGAGGAAGAACATCTGCACCACCATCAACTTCTTCATCATATCCACCATTAACCGCAGCTACTTCACCTTCTGAACACCGCATAGAAATTTGATAAAAAGAAATACGTTTTGAAAATGGTTTAGGTGCACTGTTGTTGTTAAAAAAAAAAAGACTTATTCTCTCCAAAGCTGCATTTGTTTGACCAAAAATATAGTAAGATCAGTGATGCTGTGCAATATTAATACAGTTTCAAATATAATTCATTATCATGATGTCAGCATCCTCACCAATCTGAAGGGGTTCAGGTAAATGCACAGAGAAGTCGCGTTGGACTTCTGCAACGCCTTTAAGGAAGTGAGTGTTGGAGCCCAGACGCATCAATCCTGCTTCATCCATGGTGAAAGTATTAATCCGGAAATCCTTACAGCTGCCAAGAAGCTCCCCTTTAAGACTAAATAACAGTAAACAAACATTTTGGTGAAATATTTTAGCTCTTTATAAGTATGCACATTTAAGAGCGTTCACACTTTTAGGTTCATTTACAATTACAATGAACTCTGACTGCTCTGTTAATGTGATCAACTTGAATAAGTGTTAATGCTGGCATTTAAACCTTGGTGTGTACCAAACAAGTAGACTGAGATGTTTGGAAGATGAACCAAATGAACTTGGTGCATATTGATTAAAACAAATGCACCACAATTGCATCTAAACAACCAAAAACATCTAATATTTTGCTTGTCGTAGAAGCTATTTTGCCCAATACAGATGTTGTAAATACGTCTCCTGGCAGCAGATCTTGTTTGTGTACTTCTTTACACTTTTTAGCTATTCAAGTGTTCTTAACTTATAAAAAAATACCATCACATGCAGAGGTACACACATGTAATGAGCATGTTCAGTTGAAAAATGATAAATTGTAAGAAACTTTTTTTGTTTTGTTTAGTTTTTTTGTCTTAATGTTTATAAATTGATTATATATTGACAATAAATTGCCAGTGTGAATGCAAGCAAAACAGGAGTAAACGTGTCCCTGGTAAACATGACGTCTTATGTTGCATATGTATCATTTTGCCAATAGCCAAAAATGCATTGCATGAGTTAAAACGGTTGATTTTTATTGTAAGCTAAGAATCATTTGAATATTAAGTAAAGACTGTGTTGCATTTATATATTTGATCAATTTTCTACTGTAAATATATCAAAATTAAATTTTTGATTAGCAATATGCGTTGATAAGATCTTTAAACTTGTTTAAAAGGTGATTTTCTCAATATTTAGATTTTTCTGAACACTGATATTCCAGATATTCAAATAGTTGTATCTCCAGCCAAATACTATGCCGTCCTAAAAGACCATACGTCAGCGGAAAGCTTATTTATTCTGCTTTCATGTGATCTCAAATTGACACTTATAACTGGTTTTGTGGTCCATGGTCACACATATATTATTCTCCTTTTTGGTCTGGACTAAAAGAACCAAGCCCAAACTACAGGTGTGAACGCAATAGAAGATTCTTTACATTGTCCTATTTGCTGTTATACAGTATAAACGTATGCATAATTTTCATTTGTCTCTGCATGACAGTGCATATACCTGAGAAGGGGGTATTTTTGCTTCTCGTGTGACTCTGCAGGAATGAGAGACTCAGGAGGAAGACGAATAATTCTCACAGGCTGAAAACAAATGAGTGAAAAAGAATTACTTTCACAAAAACCAATATATCAAAACTTTCCTGAATTGTTAAACAAGTTTTTTTGAAAAACAACCATTTGATCGGCAGAGAATTAATAAAATAAAATGACTGGTATTACTTTATATCAGTAGCATTTATCACTATTAAACACAATATAATGTCCAGTCAAAATTAACTCATACTAGGCAGACTTGGTTTGATTAAAACAAACTGTGTTGTGATTGTTTTTTTAAGTGTAGTTTATTTGATTAAGTATGAATGTTGCCATCTGAACCAACAAACAGATGTTTTTGTTTTTTTATTGTTAAATTCTTTCACAAAATACAAATCATAAAAAGCATTTTGTGTCTTCAAAAAGAGAGCATGAATCCTAAAGAAAAAAAAACACAAAAAGTTGTATGGTACAGTATGGTACGGTACGCTTTTTAGTACCTATTGACAGTGAAAACAGGAATAAAAACGTACCGAACCAAACCGTACAGTACCGCTCAGTGGAAACGGGCAATAAGAGTTCACATGTTAAATTTTCTTTCTCTTTTTTTTTGGGTTCTAGAAAGCAAAAAGTTAACCAAGCTTACCTCTGTGGGATCTTTCATTGTAATGTTGTGAGTGTTGACATTCTCATCCTGCTCAATCTCATCAAACTGCACAAAAACCCACAATTACTCACAATATAACCTTGTATTTAAAGTTATCAAATGTTGCTCATGTACACACCTCACAATCATCGCCTTCGTTTCCTGAAGGAGCTTTTTCTTGGTTTCCATCTGATGAAGAGCCTTGTTTATCACGTCTGTTAGGAAAACACAAGCACCATTACACATATCACACACTCAGAATAAACAGAAAATGGAGGTAAATTATTATTTTCTTTATTTATACATACAAACACCTACTTTTTGTTTTTGTTCGAGATGTAGTCCAATGTTTGGAACACCAGAGTGTGAAGGAGCTCCACCTAAATATTCAGAGCAGATTTCACCATGAATGTTGAGACAGATTCATTTATGTTAAACAAAAATGTTTAAAATCAGATTTGATTTTGAAACGCATAAACCTTGGCTAAATAAAAAAAATGCATACATAAACAAGAATACTTAAAAAAAAAACATAATTGTAATATGGTCTTCTTGGTTCTTTTACTACTTATTTTATTGAGCATACAGAAAAATAAGTAAATAAAGAAATGAAGCACACATTTTGGTAACATGCTGCATTTGTTTAGAAATATGATTTTGAAACATATTAAAGATTTAAATGTGTAAAATATACACTACCAGTCAAAAGTTTGGGGCTAGTTTTTTTTCAGGTTTTTTTTAATGAAAATTATTCTGTTCATCAAGGCAGCATTTATTAAATGTAAAAAAATTCTTACATAGTAAAATATTTATAAAATATTTATTGAATGTAGTTTCAAATGAAATGATTACTCCAGTTATTATTGCGTTTATTACTATTACCATTAATATTAATATTCATAAAATATTAATAATAATAATAATAATAATAATAATAATAATGAAAGGTGACGCAGGGGCGCAGTAGGTAGTGCTGTCGCCTCATAGCAAGAAGGTCGCTGGATCGAGCTGGTAAGTTGGCATTTCTGTGTGGAGTTTGCATGTTCTCCCTGCATTCACGTGGGTTTCCTCCAGGTTCTCCGGTTACCCCAAAGTCCAAAGACATGCGGTACAGGTGAATTGGGTAGGCTAAATTGTCCGTAGTGTATGTGTGTGAATGTGTGTGTGGATGTTTCCCAGAGATGGGTTGCGGCTGGAAGGGCATGCGCTGCGTAAAACGTGCTGAATAAGTTGGCGGTTCATTCCACTGTGGCAACCTCGGATTAATAAAGGGACTAAGCCGAAAAAAAAATGAATGAATGAATGATAATATTGAATATTAGAGTGATTTCTGAAGGATCATGTGACTCTGAAGACTGGAGTAATGAAGCTGAAAATTAATCTTTAAAATCACTGAAATAAATTATTAAATTAAATGATAAACTACTTTTGAACACTTATTTTATAGTGCAATAACATTTCACAAGTTTACAGTTTGTACAGTATTTTTGATTAAATAAATGCTGCCATGGTGAGCAGGATAAGCTTATTTTACAACATTTAAAAATCCTACTGACCCCAAATTTTGACCGGTAGTGTATGTTTCCCTGTAAAAACCCAGATGATCGCAATTGTAAAATGTGAAATTCTTGTTTCTTTTATAAATTAAACACTTCTAGACACACATCAAACGTTGTACCTTTCTGCCATATATGCATGTTGATCCTTGAATCAAAAGTGCAGCCTCTGCAAAGTTCATCATGGTCTTTCCACCATCAAATGAAATGGTCATCTGGTCCAACTGTCAACAACACGGACAATAATATGAAAATCTGCGCATTTTAAACATTAAAGTGATTATCTGTCAGACTGTATGTTTTCTCACCTCCTCAAGATATTCTCCAAGCTGGCTGGCCAAGTCTATGTCCCAGTTTTTGGTGAGGTCCCGCAAGGGTTGCAGTAAATGGGCATATCTCGTCTCCACAGAATCCATGACCAAACACTTTCAAAATACCATGAAATACATATTTTAACCAGACATTGTAAATTAAGTGTATAATACTTAATCATAAGTGACTAACATCAATTAAAATGAATGATTTAGACCCCTGCAATAATACAGGTTTTATTATAGTAAAAATGTAATAACCATGGTACTTTTGGAATATAGCTTACAATTTGTATAACCATAATTTTACTGCAAATACCATGGTTTAAATATGATTAGATTAGAAAAAAGCATTGTTGATTTATAATAAACATATTTTAATTACAACTGTATTTGTTTTATTAGTAGTAAGACATTATTAAAAGCATGGTTTGCCAAAAAAAAATGAAAATGTATTCACCATTAAGAGTTATAAACTTTTATGATTTTCTTTCTTTTGCTGAACACAGTTGAAAATTTTGAACGCTGAAAACCTGTAACCATTGACTTCTATTGTGGGAAACATAAATACTGTACAAGTCAATAGTTACAGGTTTCCAGCTTTCTTTAAAACGTCTTTTTTTGAGTTTAACAGAAGAAAGAAACTCAAATAAGTTTGAAACACGTGAAGAGAGAGCAAATAATGACATATCTGAAATATTATTTACATTAAAAAAACCCATGTTGTTTTACTGAATCACAGTAAGTGTAAACAATAAATGCTAACTGTCTTATAAACACACGCGCATGCATAACGATCTTCATTATGTGAACATAAAAACATTCATTTCATGATAACAATTCAGAATCTGCGTTAAACTATAAGCTATATTTAATTTAAGGAATTTAAACATTAGTAAGAGTTTAATGTAACGTTACTGAAGATCCAGCAAGGCGATAATAATATCAATATGCTCACCTTTAACAAGCGGATAAGCAATGGCTGTTGACTTAAAATTGATCTCTTGAGTGCGTACTTCGGAAAGTACGGTGTTTATGCTGTAAAATTAGCCAAAGTATCAAAATCTAGATTTTAGGGAAATACCGCGGGCACGTCATTTTTGTTTTTGCCGCGTGCGTGACGTCAGACCGGACGTCTTCAAAACCGCCGCCCCCTTTTGGTGTGGAGGTGTATCGTCTGTGTCCACAATAACTTTGAAGGCGTTTTTTAATTAAAAGACGGCAGGAAATTAGTTTCATATTTTACTTTAATAAAAAAAATGTATAACTGTGGTCAGACAATTTAACGAACGTGCTGGTAAAATATGTATAAAAATAAAGTCCTATAGGTTTATAGTCTTATAGTAAATGTCTGCAGTGACCAGAAGAGGTAGCTATAGGACAGCCAGATATAATTCGTGAAGCTTGTTTAACTCCAGAAAAAGTTTCAATAGAAATCAAATCAGTATCAACTATTTCCTGTTGATTAACTATTACATTTGTATATAGATTTGTTTTATTTATTCATTCATTCATTTTCTTTCCGGCTTAGTCCCTTTATTAATCTGGGGTCGCCACAGAGGAATGAACCGCCAACTTATCCAGCATATGTTTTAGGCAGCGGATGCCCTTCCAGCCACAACCCATCACTGGGATAGTATTTTTTATTTATTATATTATTTATATTGTTTATTATGCATTGAATTTTAATAATATAATATTTGTGTGTGTGTGTGTGTGTGTGTGTGTGTGCGTGTGTGTGTGTGTGTGTGTGTGTGTGTGTGTGTGTGTGTGTGTGTGTGTGTGTGTGTGTGTGTGTGTGTGTGTGTGTGTGTGTATAGATGTTTCCCATTACTGGGTTGCAGCTGAAAAACCATCCGCTGTGTAAAACATATGCTGGATAAGTTGGCGGTTCAATCCACTGTGGCAACCCCTGATGAATAAAGGGACTAAGCCGAAGGAAAATGAATGAATGAATTATAATAACAACTTACTTTCCTTTGACTGTCCCTGACTTATCAGGGATTGCCACCGCAGAATGTACTAGCATCGGGTATATGTTTTTTTTCACCTTTATAACACTCTTTCACATGCACTATTATTATTATTATTATTATTATTATTATTATTATTATTATTATTATTATTATTACTATTGTTGTTGTTGTTGTTGTTGTTGTAATATTTATAGACAAATAAACAACCAACAAATATTTCAAGGTGGAGGCAAGACACGTCACCTCTGATCCACTGAATGTACTTTGGTAGATCTGTGCATTTTTCCTCTTCAATGGCATTTTTCTGCATGCTAAAAATGGAAAAGGAAGAGCTCTCCATTAATGCTGACCATGACTTTTCTGAGGCAAATTCAAATAATGTCACTCGAGGATCTGTCTGGAATAACTCTTAAGATTCTTAAACACAGATGACCTTAAATAGAGATGAGAAGTTAACACTGTCCTCTTTTACACATGGGGCCAGTTCCAGGTTAGATTTGGGCTAACTTGACCTTTGACATCCAAATGCTCTGCACATAAATTAAATTAAGCGAGTCCTGTGCACAAACACACACTAAAGATGAATGAATCTGTTTAAGGGCACGTGTGTCTTCAGAGACTGCCTTACCAATACCTTCTTCCCAATTCTTGATTTTATCTATAGAAGATAGGATTCATCTTAAAAGAGCAACTAATTAGTTTATAAGCATAACAACATGAGCCTCTGCTTATAACTGACAAGCAAACAAACAGTCTTCAGTAGCCCGAGTAAGGTCATCTGAGGCATCAGTCCTGCAGTCAGCTGAGTGCTGCGTTAATCCACACACGTCTTCTTTATACAGGGATTTTCATGCTTGTTACACATGTGGGAAGCATTTGCCAGGATTATTTATAGACTCTCATTACGTAATGAATATATAACTGTGTACTACGTATCTACTGTACATACAGGGTCTACTGTATCTGCATATCTGTATGAACAGCTATCTATCTTTCTATCTATCTATCTATCTATCTATCTATCTATCTATCTATCTATCTATCTATCTATCTATCTATCTATCTGTCTGTCTATCTGTCTGTCTGTCTGTCTGTCTACCTATCTGAGAAATGCCTTATAGTACCTGTATAGTCCTGTTACAAATGGAATTGCTAACATTAAAGATTATTCTTTGTGCTAAATGTTTTTCAGAAAGGCACAACAGTTCTGTGGTGAATCTTTACAACTATTTTAGCTGTCAAAATAGAAAAGGAACTCATTTTAAAATGTATGACTAAACTTAATATTAGCTTCCTGTTTATTGCATGTTTGTAAATGTTTGCAATCACACTCATACTATTGATAAAAAGGATGTTGCTTAATGAAAAAATTCTTAAAATTCTTGGAGACATTCATATTAACATTGCTGTATCTGACACATTCCCCTGTCATTATCAGCAATAACAATAAATCATATGGGGAAAAAGTATTTATTTAAATTTGCACCTATCAATCAATAAATCAATCAATCAATCAATCAATCAATCAATCAATCAATCTATCTATCTATCTATCTATCTATCTATCTATCTATCTATCTATCTATCTATCTATCTATCTATCTATCTATCTATCTATCTATCTTTGATAAATACCTGATGTTCAGGTTGTGTTTTTAAAGGTTTTTCAATACATAAATAAGGTTTTGTCATATACCCAGGCACTTTCCCTGGTTTAAGGTAGCACTTGTCACACTGCTACTGTTGCTCATAACAATAGCACAGGCTCAGGACTGTAACAGAGACCATGAACATCTAAATTTACACATTACTTTTTGTTACATTATTTTAAAAATGCAGATATTTTAAACATAAAAGACAACATCTCGTTGCAAATACATTTACACCTATTTCACATGGAAAGACAGAATAAACAGTGAAATATATTTGTGCTTTACTAAACGTTTTCTTAAATATTGCATTTGTTTTGCATTTGTGATATGCATTAGTTAAAAAAAAAACCAGAAATTTTTATGAAAAAAAAGTATAAGTTGAAAAAATAAAAATCTAAAAAATCTAAACAAAAGCAGTTGCATGCAGCGTGTATTTTAATTTAAAACGTCGTGGTTGCCAGATACACACAATCCTGAAAATAAACAAACGGGCAAACAACAACAAAACAGCTCTTTGGCACGACCTTAAGAGAGCGCTCGCGCAAGTGACCACGTGATACGATTCCTGGAAAGTTCCTGGAAATTAGTCTTTTGTATAGCAGTCTTTTTAAATGAGGATTAAGTCGTTAAGGACGGGCGGTCACACATACACACAAAGCTGAAAAAAGATTCGCTGGAATACAACTAAACTGCTGGAGAGAGTAATTATATGTGTTCTCCACGTTTTGGCGCGCGCTATAACGCGTTTGGACGCACGACGCGTGCGGTGCGCTTTTGGACAGACAGTGTCGCCGTTTGTGGAGTGCAGTGTCGCCTCCCAAAGAATCGATGCAAATACAAGGAAAAACGGGTCCCGACCTGCTGCGCATCAGGACGCACCGGACGAGTGACAGAGAAGCGATCTGTGTTTCCCATTAATAAATGATGGTGCCATTGAGCGTCTGTAACGCGAACCGCGCTGGACTTGACTGCTCACTGCTTTCACTAGACAAAAGGTAAGTGATGTGCGCTTTCTCCGACTGTCGTCCGCTAGGCTCAAGTTTATACCCAAGTACATGATTTTCTTATTTCTTATGACCCATTATGAAGGATTTACGCGTGTGGAGGTGTCTTCGCTATACGCGGTGTGTAGAAAATACAGTGGTTTATCTCGTTTGTCACACTATCATTTATCAAGAACTGTCAATGCAGTTTCCTAGTAAAGGCAGTTCTGCGTATTTTGCCGTGTCTTAAAAGCAGCCTTTGTTTTTATTCCTCATGCACGTGCGCAATCGGCCACTCACACTGTAGATGGGCGTCTGTAATGTTTTTAAAGCTTAAAAAGATACAATGTGGAGACGTATTGTCACGTTTAATTAATTAAACCAAAAGCTAGAACAGAAAACTAATTATAAGTACTTAACCCTGACCTTTGGATTATTCAGTGAAGATGTGCACTGCCATTTATTCCTTAATGAGATTTTTTTTCCAAATAAGCAATTATAATTGAGCTACAGGGGTGAAATCACTGTCATATGCGAGCACCACCCTCCCGAGGTGACAGCAGACAGAGTGTAAATTATAAAGGATTTACGGGACAAATTTGAGGTAGGAACAAAGTGTGATTTCTTATCTGTTTTATACCTTGATTTCATAACGACTTATATAAACGACAGAACTGGCCTACATATACATCTTTATATATATATATATATATATATATATATATATATATATATATATATATATATATATATATAATCATCTAAAAACTATAAATATCATGTTTAAGTATACGAGGAGTATTTGTAACATTGTTTTACATTCCGCTGGGCTCACAGATATTGAAGAAAATAGGACGTTGCTGCTAAATTTAACACAAACGTGAATGACAAACACACACTGCTGTCTATTACGCGTGGCTGTGTTTGGGATTTCCAGCTTAATACGTTGGTTTGGAATGGTCATATGCATTTACCACGTTGAATTAAATATTTAAAATGAATTGAGAGGTGAAGTAATTTTTTTGATTATGCACAACATTTTCTGTTAGTGTTTTAGTCAGGTAAAAGACTGTAAAAACAACACTGTATGAGCTTGAAATTAATTTATACAGTCAAAACAGCTTCATTTTAGCACCAGATAAAAGTGAAGTTATTGTGTGAATATAGAAAACCCTAGAAGACTAGCTGACTTTGTTGGAAATGATGTGACAGCCTTATCTAATGCCATTTATACACTCGTAAAATGTAAGTTCTTCTGTAATTATTGGCATCGATGGTTCCTCAAAGAATATTTAACAATCATAAACCTTTGAGTTTATTTATAGTGGAAATAATTTTTAGTATTAAATGTTCTTTACACTTAAAGAAAACATGTCCTTTGAATGCACTCTGAATGTTCTTCTAGATTGCATTGCTGCAAAAACTCTAATATTTATTTAATTATTTTATTTCGGGGGCGTGCAGCCACGCAACGCATTCTGTCGTCTGAAATACATCTCTTATTTATTTATTTTTTGTTTTGTTTTTTTAGATCGCCGCAGCCAAATAAAATCCACGGACGCTGTGGAAGGCTTCTCGCATGTTTTGGTTGATTGTAAGAGTCAGTCGTCTCTGAGGGATAATTATAGACATTGACTGGATGCAGAACGCGGTTCTCCAATGACCTGTCACTCATCCGACTCCACGGAAAGCATCGAGAATGAAAGAAGATCGCAATCCGAAACCCAAGTCGCCGACACCGAGCAGAGTCGCATTGCCACTGCCATGAGAGACCTTAAAAACACTGGTAAACGTTTACTGCTCTTTTTTTCCACTTCCATATTCTCTGAATTTGTTGCAGTAGGCCTATATTACTCTCTGAGTTCATGTTGTGTAGTCGACACGCAGCCTCGGGGCAGAGCTTCATGTAAGGAATCATAATTTTAAATGCATCAAATTTGATTTTTACAGTAAAAAAACATGAATAAGCGACTATATGGAATTTTATTAAAACGTTTAATGGTCGTCTTTAATGTAATTTAAACTGGCAGCAGGTCTGCATTAAAGCATGTTATTGGCACGAGTTTGTTTATATGTTTAAAGCAGGTTTGTTTTTGGTATTTGTAATACTATGGTTGAACTCGTTGTTTCAGGACTGATGTATATGTATTATTACACATTATTACGCTTTTGGAGCTTTGTTTGAGTGGAAGATAATCATGACAAAATACAAAATGGGGTCATTAAGGGGCAATTTAAACCATTTTGGATGTCTGGAAACATTTGTATTTTCTTAGTGAGGGCAAATTGCAGTTTTTCATTCTGTTACATGAGTAGTTGAACTTCAGTAAATTGAGTAAATTCACTGATCCAAATGATTTGATTGTGTTTATTATTAAGATTAAAAATGACTCAAATGCTAAGTAATACTAAGTATTTACATTGTTTGGGTCATTTTGTAACTTTTATATAGCATTTTTCCCATAAGCCCCCTTTATGACCCTGAAATGAGGTATGTACTGTAAATGAATGCAAGTAGGAGCCATGTGAATTTCCTGACAAAACTTTTACTGTTTACATTTATTGTTTTGCTTTTGTGCAACAAAAGAGTGACATTATCATGTCTATAAAGCCATTGTTATGTTTCCTGTCCTGGCTGGAACATTTGTCCTCACATCTCTACCACATGCCTTTCTGTTTTTAATTTAGTTTATATTACAAAATAAAACAACATACAGTGATTATGATTCTACAAAATGTCCATTTTATGTTTGTTTGCTGCCGAGCAAAACATTCTGAGGCACTTTTGGGAACATCTGCCAAGCATCTGCCTTTAAAAATTTCATAAACTCCCAAGACGAAACAGTCAGATGGTCTAGTTCAGTATTTCAGGAAAGATACGTCATCTTTGTTGACATTTTTCACAGCGTTGTTTAGTCTTGCTGTGCCACATTTGCCATAATGTTTTCAATTAAGGTTTATTTAACAGCTCATTGCGCAAGTGCTTGCTTTTTGCTGCATTATCAGATGTGATTTAGCCCTGTGCATCAGGGGAAACAGAGCTGCGAGGTTGAACGTGACGTGCTGCAACTTCTTATTCATCTATTCAAAAAATGCCTGACAAAACAACACCCGAAGAGCCAGTTTATGACTATGTAGCTGTGTCGGTTTTTGTGAGTGTGTCCTTAGAGGAACGAGTTATGTGTCTCATGTTACACAAGCAAACGACTGAAACAGATACAGTGGAAGCGGATATGCATGACCATCTCTGTGTCTTCTTTTCTTGGAAGCAGGCTGGTATTGGGGCAGCCTGACAGCCAATGAAGCCAAGGAGATCCTCCAGGACACGTCGGAAGGGACGTTTCTCGTCCGGGACAGCTCTCAGAGGGACTACCTCTTCACCATCTCCGCCATGACATCTGCGGGACCGACCAACCTGCGGATCGAATACAAGGACGGCAAGTTCAAGCTGGACTCTGTGGTGCTGGTCAAACCCAAACTCAAGCAGTTCGACAGCGTGGTGCATCTCGTGGAGCATTACGTGCAGCTGTCCCGGACGTCTTGTAAAGGCAGGACTAACCAAATCGCCCCGTCCAATGGTACCGTGCAGCTGCTTCTCACGACTCCGGTGTACACGGCCACGCCGTCCCTGCAGCACCTGTGCCGCATTGCCATCAATAAAACCACACGACGGGTACAAGAACTTCCTTTGCCTAACCGGCTGAAGGATTACCTGACAGACTACACTTATAATGTATAGAACCGCATGGACAACTGTGACCACAAGTGCTGAACTTTTATCGATCATAGATCCAATGTAAATGGGGTGCTGAAGTCTTGTTTAGGATCATTTGCCTGCGATCCCTCTTCATGTGCCCAAGGACTACTTAAAGGACTTAAAAGTGAGCATTCTGTCATTATTGTTTCCCCTTATGTCATTCCAAACCTTTTTTCTCCTGTTAAAAAAAAACATATGTCAATGATAGTCAATGGAATCAAACACACAGCACTAGATTGCACTGACTCTCATTGAATTTGCTAAATTTTCCCATTTCTCAGGTTTGGGATGTCAACAGGGCGAGTAAATAATGACAGAATTTGTATTTCTGGTGAACTATCCCATTAGTGCGCATAACATCCTAACTAATGTTAAGTGTCCTTTATTGAGCACTTAACAAGTTTATGGCCTGTAGGTATTCTGCAGTCAGTTTTAAACGAGTGAGTGAGCAGTATAAGCTAGGCGCTGCCTACACTGAAACCTGTGGGTTAGGGAAATCCTTAGGTTACAGCCACCAGATATACAAAGTGTGGCCATGCATCTCTTTTACAGGACGAGTTCACCCCCAAATAGGAAAAAGTCATTCCAAACTCAATTTTCTTTCTTCTGTGGAGCACAAAAGAAGACATTTCGAAGAGTATTGCAGTTGTTTTTCTCTCCATTTATTAAAATTAATGGACGTTAAGGGACTGTCTTAGGAGCCGTTTACATTTTTATGCCCAAAAAGGTAGCAATGGTCATACCAGTTCATTTTTAAATGACTCAAGATTTTGAGCTCCTATGGTGGCCATTGCAGTCCAATCTCACGAGGAAACATATTGTTTATTTTACATTTTGTCAGATATGATTTCATTATTATGAAAAGTATAGATTTAAAAGGAGGAGTGCCTCCAGACCCTACCACTAAACCCAACCGTCATTGCGGATATGCAAATTGTACTAAAATGTACAAATGAGATCATACAAATTAGCCACTAAATTACGTTGGCCATTGTCAAACATAAGCTGCATTTTCCATTAACATCAATGATAAGTTAAATGATTGTACTGTGCATTTGTTATCCATTCACGCCAGTCGGAAACCAGAAAAAATGTGTATTGGTCATTCATTATAGCACCCTTTAGGGCCCTGATAATTTAGGAAAAAACTTAGGAAAATAGGTTTAAGTGCAAACATAACAACAGTTAGGTTTCCATCACCCTGTTTTAATGTGCATTTCGATGGACTACATGCGAAATGAGTCATAGAAATGACAAATATTTTATAAAAATCTCACTTGAGATGATGATTTTGGCAACCCATGCTCATTCTGATTACATACCCATATATACATTTCTAGAGAGAGCAAAATATGTTCCAGGAGCTACATTTTTTTCCAGTTTTTGTTTTCGGGAATCCACCAGTGGATGCTGTGTATGCTTGTTCAGATCCCAAATTTCTCTTGTGAGTGCCTGCTGTTCTCACGAATATTCACCAGAGGCCGCTGTCAACTGACTGGCTGACTGACCAACCGACCAATCCCCCCGCCCACCCCTTTCCTAAACCCAACCAATAGTGTTTTAAAAAGCACAGATTGACCCCGGTCACTTCTTCCCTAAACCCAACTGCAGTGTTTTACAAAGCACAGATTGACCTTGTGAGACAAGTTATTAACTTGAATAATAGAAGATGGAAATGCATTCGCTGAATAAATTCTGATGTATGGAAAATTACACCAAGGTGATTCCATTATATTTCCCTTGTTTATGGTTGCTGACTAGATTACCAATACTACAGTCAGCCGCTCTAACAGCTGAAACGCACCTAATTCACATTTTGCGAATTTTTTTTTGGCCAACTTATGCTTAAAATGCTGAGAGACTTCGCCAACTAGTGGCCTGGCATGAATAATACAGCCATATTTGCATGGGTATGAAATGGGATTATTTTGTTATATTTTTCTTTTTTAGCACGTTTTAGCACATTTAGCACAGTAAACCCTAAAAATGGTGGTTCCAAAAGGAGGTTTTCAATGCAGTGAAACAGAAAGAAACATTTTTTTTATTAAGAGCATGTTACAAGATCTTTTATTGCACTAAAAAGAACCCGTTTTTACAACAGAAATATTCAATGGAGAGTAAAGGTTCTTCAACTGGCTTGTAATTTTACTTTTAAAATCCTCCATGGGGACATTAATTTATGTTTGTGTTCCACAAAACAAAGAAAGCTGTATGATTTTGCTACAAGGTGAAAGTGAGTAAAGGATGACAGAATTTGTCACTTTTGGGGTGAACTCTCCGTTTATTGCAGCAGGTGTCTGAGATGTTTTGCGTCCTGTGTTTGAGACATGGGAGTTTGAAACTGTATGCTTTTTGAATATATTTTATTTGCTCTTTATTCATGTCATATTTTTGTACTGTAGTCTTAGATGATCATTTGACGTCATGGTTGCCCAAGGAACTGCTGGGAATTGGCAAGTACCTTGCGATATGATATACTGTATATCTTGATATGTGTCAACATTATATTGTAATACCTACTGAAAGAGTACATTACAAACTGCCCTTTGTTAAAACAGTTAGATAAGACATACACTACAATTCAAAATTTTGGGGCCTGTAATGACATTTTTAATGAAATTATACTTTCAATCACCAAAGACATGTTATGTTTTATTGAAAGTTTGACTGTAGACATTTAAAATATGAAAAAAAATAGTTTGTTGAAAATTGTAAAGAACTGTTTTCAACATTGATTATAGAAAATGCTCGCCAAAACAGTAATCTGCATGTTAAATTGTTTCTGAAGGATCATGTGGCGCTGAACACTGGAGTATTGGTGCTGAAAATGAAGCTTTAAATCTCAAGAATAATATAGCTTTGTTTTGATAAACTTTCAAAATCATACTGACCCCAAACTTTTGAGCGGTGAAACACATCAAGGCTTAATTTAAAAGCTCAAAATTGCTAAGGCAGGTCCTTGCCATTCTCCAGGTTTAAAGGGTGTGTACTTCTTTGCAAATGAAATATACCACCGGCTTAGTATTTTATTGCACATTCTAAACCAAGAGGTAATTTAGCAGCATGGTTTGTTTCTGCTTTTGTTGCATATGGTCAACAAGTATTGGCCTGTGTAAACCCTACCTCAGGAGGGCGTCTCGATAAACCTGCATGCTGATTGGTCGTATTTGGTGAATATATTTGATTCTATACTGAATCGTCTTTTTTGACAAAGACCAAAAAAAAGTACATACTATAGGTCTTTTTCTATTCTCCACGCTGCTATTTGTGGAGAGATTATAGGAAAAATTGGATTTTCCTGTCAAGTTCCTGACTAATCTGACCTATTTTCTGTTTTGGTTTAATGAAACATGCATAACTCTATCCCTTGAAGAATGGGTCGCTCAATGTCCTATTCATCACTGTCATATTTTTCCCCCTCTCCATTACAGTCTTTGAAAGAAAGCAATCTGATAGTATTACCAAATGTTGGCTTGAATTAGCCTTTGTTTAAAACTAAGATATTGTTTGTTTAATTCTGAAAAAAATAACCAATACACTACCAGTCCAAAATGTGGAAACAAAGATTTGTTAATATCATTGAACAAAATGTCATTTGTTCAACGTGGCTGCATTTATTTAATCAAAAATACAGTAAAATCACGTTATTACACACTAAAACAAGGGTTATATATTTTACAATATCTGTGATTTCAGTGGATTTCCATCATCTTTACTCCATCTTCTTTCACATTCTGTTTATATTTTTGTGGAAATTGTGATGTATTATCATTCATATATTTCTTTTTATTATAATTCCATTATTTAGACACCTTAAATCAAATAAAAAAGGCATCACAAGACATTAGTTATCTCAGAAAATAATTAAATTCAAATAAACGCTGTTATTCTGAACTGTTAATTCATTAAACCCTCCTGAAAAGTAAAACCTAACACAGCTTTCACAAAAACATGAAGCAGAAAATGAATAATAAGAACCATTACCAATGACTTATCACCAACAATAATTGATCATAACAAATCATCATAATAAAAGGATTTCTGAAGGATCGTGTGACTTTAAAGCCCGGGGGAAACGATGCTAAAAAGTAAGCTTTGACTCACAGGAAGAAATCAAAAATTTTAAATATATACACAATCTGAAGCTTTGCTGACAAATCTACAATTTTCCAAACTTTTGAACTGTAGTGTAAATAATTAGAAAAATAATCTTAAACATGTCTTTCTGCCAACATCTTTCAGCTCCAGTATACTTATGTCATTTTTTATTCGTCGTCTTCCTTCAAGAAATGGTATATATTGGGTGGAAAACATGCACAGGTCTTTCTTTGCCACTACTAAATTCTACTTGTATCATTCTACAACATTGTGTTGCATCAGGAGCGATTGTTTCCCAAAAAAGCGAGAAATAAAAAGCAAGCATAGCTTTAATTCCTTGTTCTGTGACTCTGTCTCTTTTGTTACTGTTGTGCTTGTTAAATGAGTGAAAAAGTGAAGAAAAAAACATCTTTAAACAAACACAGTAGTTTGTTTTCCTCAACAAATTCACTCCTTTATTTTTGCCCCTGAATGAGCCAATCATGTGCAGAACTGATAATAACACCCATCATCAAGGTCACACACCCACAACCTGGCAACCTCTCAAACATTCAGTACACGGACTTCTGGTTCATAATGTGCTGAAAATGTAATAAGTATACATCTCTTCTCTGTTTAGAGGTTAAATTAATTAAAGACTTACTCAATCAGACATGGTAGTCAAATTTCAGTTCTCAGATTTTAGGCTCTTTACCTTTTTAAAAAGTATTTACTCCAATTATTTTAAGAGAAACACACCTTTAAATGTTTGTTTTTGTTAAACTTCTTGTCTCATTGCTTTCTCCTGTAATGAGCCATGATCAATATTCACTTTAGCCACATTTACATAAACAAAACGCTGTGTGTGAATGGTGAAAAATGCTTTATTCCACACAATTAATTTGTGTTGAGACAACATCAAGGAATAACTTAATAGTTTTTACTAATTTAAGTGGATTAAACATAAAACAATTAAGTTATCCGCCCAAAAGCCTAAGAATTGTGTTGTTGTAGCTCATTTTAAGTTGGAACAACAGCAAATGTAGTTATTTGAGTTTATGAAGTGATTAAAAGAGTACCCCAATATTTTGTAAAAACCTCCTCTAAAATGTATGGAGGAAATAAACAAGAGTGTTCCAATTTTTGTGCTTAAAATGTATACAAATGAGCTAATTTAATAATAAATGATGCCTTATTTGAAAAAATAAGCATAACAATTTATAAAACATTTGTAATATGCATTAATCAGTCAAATGGGGAAGTGTATAGTGATAATATTATAGTGACAAGACTAATATAGACAAGAATAATATAGTGACAAGAGATAATATAATGACAAGAGTGTTCCAATTTTTGTGCTGAAAATATATCCAAATGAGCTAATTCAATATTAAATAATGCCTCATTTGAATAATTAAACATAACATTGTATAAAACTTGAGTACTATACAGTAATCAGTCCAATGGAGAAGTGTATAGTGATAATAATATAGTAACAAGAGTAACAGAATATAGTGACAGAGTAATATAGACAAGAATAACAGTGACAAGAGTCAATTTGTGTGCTAAAATGTATCCAAATGAGCTAATTCCTTAATAAATGATGCCTTATTTGAATAATTAAACTTAACATTTTGTAACACATGAGTAATGTACAGTAATCAGTCAACTGGGGAAGTGTATAGTGATAATAATATAGTCACAAGATTAATATAGACAAGATATAATATAGTGACAAGGGTGTTCCTATTTGTGTGCTAAAAATGTATGCAAATGAGCTAATTCAATAATAAACGATGCTTTATTTGAATAAATAAACATAACATTGTATAAAACGTGAGTAATGCACAGTAGTCAGTCAATTGGGGAAGTGTATAGTGACAATAATATAGTGACAAGAGTAACAGAATATAGTGACAAGAGTAATATAAGAATAATATTGTGACAAAAGATAATATAGTGACAAGAGTGTTCCAATTTTTGTTCTAAAAATGTATGCAACAGCTAATTAAACATAACATTGTATAAAACTTGAGTAATGTACAGTAATCAGTCAAGTGGGGAAATGTATAGTGACAATAATATAGTGATTATTGTATAGACAAGATTAATATAGACAAGAATAATATAGATAATCTAGTGACAAGAGTGTTCCAATTTATGTGCTAAAAATGTATGCAAATGAGCTAATTCAATAATAAACTATGCCTTATTTGAATAGTTAAACATAACATTGTATAAAACTTGAGTAATGTACAGTAATCAGTCAACTGGGGAAGTGTATAGTGATAATAATATAGTGACAAGATTAATATAGACAAGAGATAATATAGTGACAATGGTGTTCCAATTTGTGTGCTTACAATGTATGCAGTTGAGCTTATTCAAAAATAAATTATGCTTTATTTGAATAATTAAACATAACATTTTATAAAACTTGAGTAATGTACAGTAATCACTCAACTGGGAAAGTGTATAGTGATAATAATATAGTGACAAGAGTAACAGAATATAGTGACAAGAGTAATATAAGAATAATATTGTGACGAGATAAAGAAGTGACAAGAGTGTTGCAATTTTTGTTCTAAAAATGTATCCAAATGAGCTATTCCTATAATAAACCATGCCTTATTTAAATAATTAAACATAACATTGTAGAAAACTAGAGTAATGTACTGTAGTCAGTCAATTGGGGAAGTGTATAGTGATAATAAAATAGTGACAAGAGTAATATAGACAAGAATATATAGTGACAAGAGTGTTCCAATTTTTGTGCTAAAATGTATCCAAATGAGCTAATTCCTATAATAAACTATGCCTTATTTGAATAGTTAAACATAACATTGTATAAAACTTGAGTAATGTACAGTAATCAGTCAAGTGGGGAAGTGTAAAGTGAATAATTTAAAAATAATGATTTTTTTTCTATACATTCAAATGCCCTGCTTTGCTTAAATACATTATTTGTTTTTGTCTGACATTACATGCTTCACAATATTTCATAGTATTTTAGTCTTGAACATTTCTCAAGTGTTTAGCCACTTGATTTGAAAACTGTAACTCCTAATTTGGCCAGTCTGTTTTCCATTTGCCACAGCTCGTCTTGTCCCCTCCATGTTTTTTTTAAAGCATGGAAATTCTGAGTAACATTTTGAGTCACTCTGGATTTTCCAGGGATTTCTAGAATAAATTGTGTGTACAAAGGCTGTGTTTTCACGGACGTTTCCTCGAGAGGCAACAGCCAGCCGATCAGAGCAAGAAAGCGACGATTTCTCTGTTAAATATTGACACCATTCCCAAGAAAGGGCTGCTAAATACTGGAGTTTTCCTTGTCGCAGCAAAAAAAGAGCAGTTTAGTCACAGATAACGTGGAGATATCGCCGTTTTCCTGGTAATCTGAACTTCATTGGATTTTACATGGAAATTGGATGTAATTGACCCCACGAGTGCACCGTCACAGTTTCTGCTGGTACAAACACATTTGAGTGTTAGAGTTACATCAGAATTACATCAGTGTAATTTCATACAAGTTCTCTCTTATTTTCCCCCTAAAGCATGAATTCATTCATGGAGGAAGCTGAAAAGTATCTGCTTCTATAGAAAGTAGTTTTACTGTATGGCTGTTACCTTGGCCAGGTCTCTAAGGGAGATTTTAAACCTAAGGGAGATTTGAGACTTCCTGCTTAAATAATAGTAATAAATAAAAAATTCATGAATTGTACCAATAACCGTTGTCCTTATATCTGTTTTTGATATTTTTACAGTTTGGGTACTTAGATATTTTCTTTTCTTTTTTTTTTTTAAAGATTTATTTTTGGCCATTTTTGCCTTTATTAGATAGGACAGTATTTTAGACAGGAAGCGAAGTTGGAGAGAGAGAGAGGGGGGTAGGGTAGGGAAATGTCGTCGAGCCGGGATTCGAACTCGCGACGCCCTGACGTGCTACTGCACCATATGTCGACGCGCTAACCACTAGGCTATTGCGCCGACGATATTTTCTTTTCTAAACAACAATATAATCTATGATAGATATCTCAGGATAAAATAATATAAATTTGTTTATGATCATTATTAGTGCAATCTTATTTCCCCCCTAAAGCATGAATTCATTTATAGAGGAAGCCGAAAAGTATCTCCTTGTTTAGAAATCACTGGCTGTACACATGAGAATAATGTCAACTTGTGTTTTAATTTACACCGACTACTGTGCTAACGTACGTTTATTATTAAAAAGAAATTACACTCACATAGAATAGTTTTTAATATGTAAAGAAAATGTGTGACTGGACTCATGAGTGACATTTTTATCAAGCTTCAATATTTATGTTCAGCTATTTCACATTGAAGGCAATAAAAATGGCCCATTCTTTACCATAACATTTGAAATGTCTGAACCTACACATAGGAGCTTGAGACAAATGCTGATGTTAGTAGATAATTTTAGATGACACATAAGGTTTTTGCATCTGAACTCTACATATATTAAAGTAAGTTCTAATCTAATGCTAAAATAAGCTACATAATGATATTTCATATTATATAATCAATGTTGTAAGAATCTGGAAGTATATCCTGTAGAAAACAAAGAGAGATACATTTTCTACACTTTTATTATTAATAAATGTAGAGCTAATAATATTGATTTAACGTTATTTGTTATTATTTGTACTAATAAGTGTTTGCATTATATCTGTTTTTGATATTTTTAGTTTGGGTACTAGGGTATTTTTTCCCTAAACAGCAATTTAATCTATGGTTGATACCTCACGATTAAACAATATCATTTTGTGATAAGCTTGCGCTTCACACCACTCCTTTTTCGACCATGTTGAAATGTATTTTTTGTTAATGATATTTTATGTAGGGCGACGCAGTGGCAAAGTAGGTAGTGCTGTCACCTCACAGCAAGAAGGTCGCTGGTTCGAGCCTTGGCTGGGTCAGTTGGTGTTTGTGTGTGGAGTTTGCATGTTCTCCCTGCGTTCGCGTGGGTTTCCTTCAGGTGCTTCGGTTTCCCCCACAAGTCCAAAGACATGCGGTACAGGTGAATTGGGTAGGCTAAATTGTCTGTAGTGAATGAGTGTGAATGAGTGTGTGTGGATGTTTCTCAGAGATGGGTTGTGGCTGGAAGGACATCTGCTGCGTAAAACATATGCTGGATAAGTTGGCGGTTCATTCCGCTGTGGCGACCACAGATAAATAAAGGGACTAAGCTGAAAAGAAAGTGAATGAATGAATCATATTTTATGTATGATATTTCTGTTAGAAAATAAATAAATCAAATCAAATCAATCAAATGATAGTTATTTGTGCATTCGTAATTTCTTAAGTAGGAATTTAATGCTTATCATGCACTTTAATATTTATTTATTTAATAATTATTTATTTAATAATTATTTATTTATTTTTAGGTAATCTTACTGACAGGGATTAATACAATTACAATTTTTATGATTATTTATTTATGATTATTATCTGATAACATCTAGTGTCAGTTAAATGACAATGAAATATTTTGACATCTATATTTTTATACTAATATGTTTTCATATTTACAATTAGTTAAATAAAAATTTCAATGCAGTTTCAGAAAAAAAATCTTCCTAAAATTCTTCAAAATGATAAAGAGTTGCGTTCTTAATATGGCTTAATGTTTTAAAAATGATTGAAAAACACACAGGGTCAATTTAATGAATCATTAATTTGAACAAATGTAAAACATTGTAGTGGATTATGACTTAATTTTTAATATTAATATATTTTACTTAATATTCATAAAGTAGCATAGCAATAACGTAATGAATTGGGTGCAATTTCAAAATAAATCACTAGTTAATGTCAGTTAATGTATTTAATAACATGAACAAACAAAGAAACAAAACATGTATTACAGTATGTATTCATCTTTTTTAACATTAGTTAATGGAAATAAAGTTCTTCATTGTTACTAAACATCATCTCACAATCCTTTATCTAATGTTAACAAGCAGGAATTCGGATTTAATTAGGCATTAATAAATGTTGAACAATGATAAATAAATAAGTGTTGTTTATTATAAGTTCATGTTAGTAAATACATTAACTAATGAAACCTTATTGTAAAGTGTGATGTTTAATTACATAGAATATTAACACTTAATAAATTAACAAACAAATATATTGAACTGAAACGTGTCAATGGCTGAGGGTAAGAGGACCTGAACTGACCCGATGGAAGAGTATTCTGGAGCTCACATGACCAGAGCCTGACAGTGAAGATCTAAGCAGTTCAGGCAGTCAAGTAAACAGGATTTAAAAGGTCAGTTCAGGGGCGAGTGCTACTGAACTCTCACCTCAATATCACATGCAAAAAAAAACAACAATTCAACGGACTAGTCTTAAGACACAAAAACAGCCTAATTTACCGTTTGAAAAAAGACACCATGTTATTTGTTAAGTTGTGATGTACAGTATACACTCATCCTCTAACTGAGAATGCTTAATAGCTGTTTATGACCACTGTTGAATCATATCACTCATTAAAATCTATTACAAATCACAGCAATATTTTAAGCATTTATAAAAGATGAATGGCTGTCTGAGCATCTGCGATTATATGATCTTGATTTTTAATAGTATTATGAGTAGACTGGTGGTACTCATTGTTTGCTTTTGGCAGCTTTTGGAGCCAGAACTGTGATGTGACATCAGACTTACGTGTAAAAAGCTTGTCATTATCTCGTCCAGAAGATAATATCTCAACTGTTCATTCAAATTAGTCACAGGTAAGTGGATGCCTGCAAAAACACATCACACAAGGTATGATTTAGACCTAGATACTTTAACTTTTTCAAATAAACTCTTGTGTATTGTTCAAATTTACTACCCTTTCGTTATGTTTGTGACTGTTTTTGCCCCATTGAGCTCCATTATAGTGATATTTTTGATTGCAAAGACATGACAGCATATGATCATGCATTCTTGATTGTTGGTGCTTTTCCCTGTTGGGAAGAGGTAAAAGTTTTCATTTTTAAGGTTAGATTTTTCTAAATGTTTAAAGCATTTTAATAAAATATGTGTCAAAATAAGCTTGTCACCAAAAATCATTCCATTTTCTGTAACACAGAGAAAGATGTGGCCAAATTAAGACTCAGAATCACCTCAGAATGGATGAAAACATCCTCAACAGCACACAAGGGTTGATAAATTAATTTATTTAGTTATCATGGTCTCTCCATACCACTTGTCTTGCAAAGAAAGCGCAACAACGACTGCACTTTCTGAGAAGGTTAAAAAGAGCACACATCAATTCTCACAACTTTTTACAGAGGTGCTGTGGAGAGTGTTCTCACTAATGGCATCTCCCTTTGGTATAAGAATAGTAGTGTATCTGACAAGTCAAGATGACATCTATCGAGGAACTTTATCAACGACGTTGTCTGTCTATGGCAAATAGCATTTTAAGGGATCCAACTCACCCTGGCTATAGCCTGCTCACACTTATGCCATCAGGCAGGCGTTACAGAAGCCTGAGGAGCAAATCAGTGAGGTTTCGTGATAGTTTTTATCCTGTCATTATAAGACTTTTGAATAATACCATTTCTTAAACACTATTGATAGCTAGTGTAAAATAATAAATCAATAAATAGTTAAACTAGCATAAATTATCAATATTACAAGCATTATAAAAATGGTGAAATAGGTATTTTAGTATTAAGTTCTCTACTGAGATTTTATTTAAATTAGGTTATATCTTATATAACTATATTTTTGTATTTTTATGAAATTATAAAAGCTTGTTTATCATGTTAGGACTTTATAGTGTTTGTATAGTGATGTTTTTTATGTTCTTGTTGGGTCTGTTGCAACGTAATTTCGTTCTGCATTACAATTTTATTGTGATGTTTTGAATGACAAAATAAAGGAAAAAACTGAACTGAACTGATCTTATTATACTTATTTGACCATATACTTGAATGTATAGTTTCATCGATTAATCTGTTCATCACTAACAGTGACTTTATAGGTTTTTCAGATTTGTTTAATTCCTCACAAGGGGTTTACGGGTGGTTGAGTTTTAGTTTGAACATGCAGACAAAGTTTTCTCATTGTGTTGCATTGATTTTTTATATTTGACATGTATGTGTCATGAAGCTTTTATTAAATAAAGGTTATATAAACATTCTAATTCTAAGCTAAGGAATAAAATGACCAAACAACTAATTTTCTGTAATTATGTACATCCTTTAAAGCAGAGGTGCCCAAACTTTTCTTATGAAGGGTCAAAAACCAAACTTGATTGAGGCATATAGTGGACCGAAGGTAAATATATTTGCCATGGGTAATTTTCTAATTTATTTAATAATGTTTAAAAATGACTAGAAAACTGCTTTATATGAACTAATACATTAATATAATGAACTTATTACAGTAAAAACAAAACAATCTAATTTATAACAGAATCAAACTAGTTTTTGCCTTGATTTGCTCACCAATGTCTTCTGCATAGTTCTCTATCCGTGAAAGTATTTACATGTTAAAAAAAATCTGATTCATTTAGAACATTTAATTGAAACCTTTAATTTCCTTTAATTTAAATTTTTTGTAGCTCAGCAATAAAACAAAAAAGGTTATGTCAAATTTGAAATGACCATCTTTGTGTTAAAGGTTTTCACCTCAACCCTCTCAATCAATACTCACTTTCCTCTCAGAAGGAATGGTAGGCCAAATCAAAGATTACAATGCATGGGCCAACTTTGGCCCGCAGGCCCTACTTTGGGTATCTCTGCTTTAAAGGGATAGTTCACTCAAAATTCTATCATAATTTTTTTTTTTGTTCCAAATCTGGTTTCTTTCCAACATAGGCTCATTCTGAAAACGTAGCCCAATATACACTTCTGAAAATCAGGAATTATGTAGACAGAGCTACGTATGGCAGTATTTCAGCATTAAAATGAACACTATGGAGTGATATGATGCTGTTCCTTTTTTCGCTTAGCTGACTACTTAGCTCCATATGGATGGCTTTCCCGCTATTACCAGTTTGTCCAGTGGTTCAACATGTATATCAGTGGACTTGAGACGCAGAGCGGAGTTGACCATGACAACATAGTTCAAGTCTGGTGTATAACGGTTCCAGAAAGCAGGTAAGACAAAAACAAAAGCTAAAAATTAAAATAAACAAGTAAATAACAGGGTGAGAATGTGGTAAAATCTGCAAACGTGGTAAAAATCAGGTGAGGGAATGGGGTGGGCGGGTCAATCTGTGCTTTTTAAAACACTATTGGTTGGGTTTAGGGAAGGGGAGGGTGGGGATATCGGTCGGTTGGTCAGTCAGTAAGTCAGTCAGTCGACAGCGGCCTCTGGTGGATTAACATGAGAAAAACAGGTGAGAATGGCACTGGCGAGAGAAATTTGAGATCTGAAAAAGCATACACAGCGGCCTCTGGTGGATTCGCGAAAACATAGCTCCTGAGACGTATAGCGGTACGTAATCAGAATGAGCCTGGGTTGTTTCTTTCTTCTGTTGAAGAAATTAAAAAAATTGTCGAGAGGCACCAGCCATGGAAATCCATAGTATATTTTTCTTCTCTGTATGGTAATCAATGGCTAGCGGTTTAACAACATTCTGCAAAATATTTTCTTTTGTGTTTAACAGAGAAAAAAATTCATGAAGGTTTGCATCCACTTGAAGATAATAAAATAAATAAATAGATTTTCATGAATATTTGGGTCTGAGTTGGGTCACATTTTGATCTCTTTATTCGCCGCTGTGGATATTTCCAATTTAGCTTGAATTCCATAAGCCTGTAAAATAATGGATTCTCTGAAGAGAAAATCCTTCCTAACAGATTGTAAAAGGATTAGAGACAACTGTGCTTGATGATAAAGTGGCCCTTATGTTGATATGAGGAACTATATCTTAATTGCAGTCAACTGAAAAATAGGACATCATTTGCATTGAATGCTGATAAAGATGGCACAGAGCTGCAGGATTAGACATGCAAAACAACACCAATAGGATTTACATAGATACATCAGCTTCGTGCAGCTCATAAATGCCCTGATATTCAAATAATCCGCTCTTCCTGGAACAACTGTTGCTCTGAAAATAAAAAATCATAACAGTGTTTGAAAGGCTAAAGCCACTTTATGGGCTAAAGAAAGCTTAGTGTTTCAGACAAGTGGTTTAGCAAAATGTCACGAGGACAACAAATGTATACAACAGAACTTGCCTTGTTATATTTTATGGGGCACTGAGAAATATTATTAGCAGCAACATGTAGGGTCAGGGCTAAAAATAGGTTTGGTTTAGGGTTAGCTGCATGTAATTATGCATTATGCACTGTTATATTATATTACAACAAGGATATTGTTTAATAGTGTTACCTCAAGCTTTCTGAGAATAATCGCTGGGAAACTGGAGCATGAACACAATAGCAACACCATGAGGGAAGAAAAAAGAGAAGAAATTATGGGACTGTTGAAAAATAAGGCATTATAATTAGAATCCTTCCCAAGAGTTTACAGTGGTAAAGATAGTTTAAGCCAAAATAACAGAGCTGCTCTAGTTATTGTGACTACAACTTGGTTATATTTAACTGTGGCTGGCTTAAGAGAATTATACAGGCCATAAATATTTATTTTTCTGCCCATGAATCTTATTTCAGTCAAATGCATAAACATCTAACTGGGGGAAATATACAGTGCTCAGCATAAATGAGTACACTCCATTTTGAAAATTTATATATTTTTAATCAATTTCTTAGTGAATATAGGCAATGTATTTTGGTGCATTTAAACAAAACAGATTTACTAAACAGATATATTTATTAAAATAATATTTTAGTCACCAAACATATTAAGAAATTAAAAGATAATACAATTAAATTCAAGCAAATTCAATTTTTTTCTTTTCTTGATTTTTCGTCTTTTTAAATTTGTATTTAATATTTTTATATAAAATAAATTTGGCTATATTAGTTTTTGTACCTATATCGTAAGTTATTTTGTTAGATAAGCTCCAGATTTGGCTTAGGTACTGACTAAACTAATGTATAAGCACAAATATAATATTGTAGAGCTTCCTATTAAAAATATGAATTTAAAGATAGATTTGTGAGTATACTTATATATGCTGAGCACTGTATATATAATGTAAATACTTTATCACACCTTACACATTTCTGTTTATTCTGTCTGAGACTTTAAATAGATCTCCGTGAAGGCAAAAGCAAAAACATAAACATATAGATTTTCCATTAATATTAATAGGGGGAGAGTGGGGACGGTTGCAACATAGGGCAGTTGCAACAAGACTTATTCCTCCAATCAGGAATGAGCTAGAGTGATGATATTTATACTACATATTCTCAGTTAGACCCTCTTTCAATCTCAGGGAAATCAGCCATATGTGACCCTTCCTTCAGTATAAAACAAATTTTTAGGTTAAAAGGTCAAGGGCGAGTACTACAAAACTCTCACCTCAATATCACATGCACAGAAAACAATTCAATGGACTAGTCTTAAGACATAAAAAGCAGCCTAATTTAAAATTTGAAAACAAACACCATGTGATTTGTTAAGTTGTGATGTACAGTGTACATTCAACATCTAACTGAGAACGCTTAATAGCTGTTTTTGACCACTGTTGAATCCCATAGCACATTAAAATCAATCTGTTACAAAATCACTGTCACTACTCAAACAGGAATATTTTAGACATTTATAAAAGATGAATGATGAAAAGTTGAAAATTTGAATGGCTGTGATTATATGATCTTGATTTTTAATAGTATTGTGAGTGTATTGAAAAAGGTCAATTTTAATGTTCAGAAAATCTATCATACTGTCTAATCTGTTTTTGTGAAACATTACTCTTTTGTATAATTTAAATCACTGTTTTCTTAGATTTAAATGGGTATAGCTATCAAGCGTTAAAGCTATTGTATCTCACTAACATAGACAGTTTTATCAGGTTTGACAGAGTTGGAGTTGCAACTGTCCCCAATTATAAAATTAATTTAAAAGCTTGTCATATTAGCAATGTACAGTTGTAATTTTATTACAGTTTCAATGTAATTTACATAGAAAAATTTATATTTTTTATTAATTAATTCATTTCAAAGTTCAAAGAAGTAGTTTAGTAAAGATTTTCTGTAAATATGATTGTTCACTTTTTTAGGCCTGATAATTGGTTGTTGCTTGTCCTTTTAATAGTCTGTATTTATATGTATTTATATTAACATATTTAACAATTTAACCAATTTACATTTAGTCTGTTTATCAAAAAAATACAAATAAAATCCAACCTGATGTTTTAGAATTTTTTTATTATTACATTTGAATGAATGTTAACTGTCCCTGTGGGTTGCTGCAAACGTCCCCCTGCTTGGGGTCAGATGCAACGCATGACTTTGTCTGTTCAAGTTTAAAATTGAATACAGTGTATAAGCATATATAAGTACACTCCTCACAAATCTCTCATTTAAATTAATATTTTCTATAGGAAGCTTTACAATATTATATTTGTGCATTTACATTAGTTTAGTCAGTACTGAAGCCAAATCTGGAACTTATCTAACAAAATAACTTACAATAATGGTTAAAAAAATGAGCACTTCCAAATTTATATGTTAGGGAAAAATATTAAATAAAATTTTCAAAAGTAGTAAAAATCAAGAGAAACAAAAAATATATACAATGTAAGTTGTATTTTTTCCCAACATTTCCATGCATTTAATTGTATAATCTTTCCATTTTTAAAGATGTTCTGTGACTAAAATATTATTTTAATAAATATATCTGTTTCATAAATCTGTTTTCTTCCAGTGCATCAATATATATTACCCATATTCACTGAGAAATTGATAAAAATATTTAGTTTCAAAATGGGGTGTACTTGTTTATGCTAAGCACTGTATATTATCACATGTACTGTACACATATTATAGCAATGTGGGTGGGTGTCCAACTGATGTGGGTTATTTTATAAAAATTTTGGATTTCCACCAAAAACTATCTCCGAGAAACTGAAATGCAAAAAGTGTTGCAACTGTCCACACTCTCCCCTAATGGTAATAATATGATATGATAATAATATGATTTCCATTTATTCTTGCTTTCATTTTAAATGGATTGCCGTGAAAGTAATAGAATATAAAAATAAAATTGTAGAATATGCATAAATAATAATAATGATGAAAGAAAAAAACATTCTAGGCAGCAAACTTTACCATTTGTGGTTCATTAATAATTGAATAACGTGTCATGCTTGTTAATGTTTTAATGAATAACCAACAAAATCTTATTTAATACTGAGAGTGTTTGAAAGTGTAATATAATATTTAGGCAATAATGATAATAATAATAATAATAATAATAATAATAATAATAATAATAATAATAATAATAATAATAATAATAAACAAAGCTGGATTATGTTTGGTTACAATTGTACACAATAATTAGCGAAAATAAATGTAGTTCTGTGGTCGAATGCAGCAATGTAGCCTGCCAAAAAAAAAGTAGTTCCTCCTAAGACTCGTTTCCAGCCGGTAGAAATTAATGCGACATGACGCGGAAAAATCATGTGAAAAGCATAACAACAATGTACATTGTAATATTTCTGTAACATGTATATTCATAAACATTACTCTATGCGTTTTTACAACAGCTATTGTTTGCTTAGAGAAGAAATTCGCCGCTGTTGTTGTGGTTAACATTCAGCTCACAGCGGCTTTTTAACTCGGTCACCGGGTTCAAACATGGACCCAAAACACAAAAAACTGCTTCGAGCACAGCGGCTTTTTCTGTCTGATGAGCTTTTAGTGGACGATTTAATCATACAGTATTTATATCAAGAGGAGATCCTGACGGAGAGCCATTTAGAGGAGATTCAGTCGGAGTCGTCAAGCAGAAATAAAACGTTAAAGCTCCTGGATATTTTACCGAGCCGCGGACCGACAGCCTTCCATCACTTTATAAAGTCACTGGAAAAAGACTTTCCCTGGATCAGAGACAAACTACTGCAACTAAATGAGGAAGAAGAAGAGTCTCCTCCTCCTCCGCCCTTCACAGGTGAGTCCTAGGAGCTGAAACTGACTGAACATCCAGAGTACAGAAATTTATAATCAAATATCCCACATGTTCTCTCAAATTCATAAAATACTGTATAATAGTCACATAATAATCATATTAGTATATACTGTATAATATAAGTAGGACGTAAATATGACATCAAATATCCCACATGTTCCTCTTAGTTAGAATAAACTGTATAATAATGATATTATAATCAAAATTTACAATACTGAATAATATAAATGGGACATAAATATATCATCAAATATCCACCATGATCTCTCATATTTATAATATACTGTATAATAGTCATATAATAGTCATATTTATAATATACTATATACTGTAAAATATGAATGGGACAGAAATATGTCATCAAATATCCCACATGTCCTCTCATATTTATAATACACTGTATAATAGTCATATAATAATCTTATTTATAATATACTGTATACTGTATAATATAAATGGGGCAGAAATATATAATCAAATATCCCACATCTCCTCTCATATTTATAATACACTGTATAATAGTCATATAATAATCATATTTATAATATACTGTATACTAGTCATATAAAAACCATTTTATTAGTAGCCTATATACTGTATACTGTATAATATAAATGGGACAGAAATATGTAATTAAATATCCCTCATGTGCTCTCATATTTATAATATACTGTATAATGGTCATATAAAAACCATATTATTAGTATATACTGTGTACAGTATAATATAAATGGGACAGAAATATGTCATCAAATATCCCACATGTTCTCCCATATTTATAATATACTTTATAATACTTAATATTAATTATTAAGATACCCCTCGAAAATGATCAGTGTGGCTGGATTTGTATGATGCTTCAGTCAAATATTCTTATTTATTTTATTCTATAAGGCCCTCATACTATTGTTTATTACTCAAATTAATCTGTTGTGGTATTTCTAAAGTTGTGAATTATTACTATAGTTTAAATATTTTGCTATAGAAATTACTCAATACTGTACAAAATAACTATAGAGTATATTACTCTTCATCACGTTTTATAAGATGTAAAAACTAAAGTATACTACAGTATTTATTACACATTATTAGCTAACTATTTCTAAAGCATGCCTTAGCATTCATTACTAAAGTTTTATAATACATTTCGTATGATACACAATGCTACTGTAAGCTTGAAAAACGTTTTGAACCATAGCCTATATAACTTATATTATTACAGTATTTTTATATAACATCTATTTCAAATGTCAAGGAAAAGTGTTGTCATTTTCCCCAGAAACATGACAGTTGTTGAGAATTACAGATATTTTCAATTGTTGTGACTGAAACCAGGGTTACTCCACCTAATATTCATTTCTCTTCATTTCAGACTCATCTGAAGTTAAAACTATCGTAGTGATAAATATAAAGATGTCTGTAAACATAGGAACTTTTGCATTTTTTTGATGCAAAAAAGATGTATATGATGGATGGATAGATAGGTAATAAATTTCAGTTAGTTCTTTTGTCCCAAGTGTCCTCATATAATAGTATGTGGGTTATATCTACACAAAATGAAATTAAATTAAAAATATGCTGACATACACTAGCTGTCCTTAGTTGTCCTTACAGTCATCATTAATATGCATGTAAACAGTAAATCAACATAAAATTTTATGTTTTTTAATTGAAAATTAGTTACCAGATAACACTACACATTATAAGTATAATAACTGCAGGTGGAAAATTGCAACTTTGCTAAAGCCTGGCACAAAGCATATTTTCTTTTGAGGTCAATGTATTGTTGTGCAAGACAGGTCCCTGTTAAAACATCAAATTCAAAACTGATTTAAAGTCATTTATGCTTTATCAGTCATTATTGATTCTTTGTGTTTCAGTGATGTCAAACAAAAAAAAAAACATTACTGACTATAAAATGACAGATTCAAATTATAGGACAAAAATGGTTGGACAAATAGTATAAGTATATAAGTATAATTTGTATTTTAATGAACAATGAATTTGGGGTTTAACAGTTTGCACTGTAATCGGTAAAAATACAATTGAAATATATCATCAAGTGATTCTTGTTCTTAGGCAAGATTTCTTTTTTGTATAGAAACTATTGAACACTGCATGACATTTTTAATGGCCATTTTCTCTAAATTATGTTAATAATGTATGAAAGTCATCATTTTTTCCTTAATAAATAAACAAATAAATAAATACAGTTTTTTTATTTATGTAAATGTTGTAATTTTATTTTTATTTTATGTTTTTAATAAAATTATAAATTTATTTTATAGCGTTTACGTCCATTTTTTTTTTAAGCTGAAACAATGGTTGAAATCTTTACAGCAATGTGGACATTAAGTATTATTCTTTCAGGTTGGTCAGGTTTACATTTCTCTTTAGTATGCAGATTGACTTAATTTTTTTGTTTGTGGCTTTGTATATACTGTGCATGTTTGTTGTATAGTGTATTTGTTTGTTTATTTGTTTATTTTTTATGTAAACAAGGGACGAGGGCTGCAAATTAGCCTCATGCTATATGCCTATGCATCAGTTGTTTTTGTATAACAGTGTCACATGTATTGTTCCTGTTAAATAAACAAACAAATGCAAAATACAAGAAGTAATATAAAAATTAAATGTAACATATAAAAGGAACACAATTAATGACTGGATTACACAAACACAAGGCTGGACTTTTATAGAATTAGGCGTATAACATAAAGCTAGTTGGAGTGTAAATCATTATTCAGTCACATTTTAGTCAGATGCTGCCTAATATTCCCTCCCAGTTTAACTCTGTCTCTCTCAAAACAATTGTAATCTTATTCATCAGATGTACTTATAAAGTAAGAGGTCAAACCATTGCATCTCTCGTATATCTGACCAGAGTGTTAAATAACATGTGGTTCAATTGAATTGCTCTTCTTCTGAACTAATTCTAACAGTGAATCCATGTCCAGTGCATTTAAAGCATAGCTAATTTGCATATGATTTGAAAATCAATGTTTTTTTTTAATGAAACATGGTCTGTAAAATGCCTTATTTGCATCATCCATTCTAGACAAACAATAGACCTCTCTGCTTGAACTATGCAGGAAGAAATACGGCTTATTACCGCTTTCTGTTGTTTTTTGCATCACCTCTTTTCAATCACACAGTCAGGCAAGCCCCAGAACACCTCTGAAAAAATAATAAGCAGCCCCTTGCCTCCGAGAAAAACAAGACGTGAAAAGGAAAGCAGAGGGAGAGCGAGGTATAAAAAAGAGCTGAAGTAGTGTTTTGAGTCTCTCAAGGCCAGGCCGACTTGGTGCGCTGCCCTGCTTTTCCATGAAAGCTGCATTAATTCCTGGCACTAGCGCTGCGGCCCAGCACTCTCGCCGAGCATCCTCCTTTCTAGGAAAAATATAATCAAAGCCGTTTGTTGGCTGCTCTCCCTCTCCCTCCCGTCTCCAGTTACTGAGCTGAAGATTTTATTGACTTACTGTGGTTCAGATGGTAATAAATTGGGGAGGATGAGGGGTGGGGGCTAGGAAGAAAGCATAAAAGAAACTGGGAGGGGTGAAAAAAAAAAAGAGAAAGAAGCGTGCTTGCAGATTTCTAGGAAGTCGAGGACGAGCGCTATACTTTAAGCAAACATTCTTCACACTTAAGCACTCGCTTTAATTTCTAGCTCCCCTAGGCAAAATTACTGTTTTTTCATGCACCTGTCAGTATTGAGATTTTGGACTTTTTTAATTTTTATGAAGTGTACAGTCAGTCTAATAGAAAGAACGCATTGAAAGTACATTTTTTTTGTCACACTTTATCAATTTGTGTTTGTAGATTGTATTTACAGTACAGTAGGGCTGCACAATATATCATTTGAGCATCGATATCACAATGCGTCTATCTGCTAGGGCAGCACAATATTGGAAAAATTACACATTGCGATATTTTTTTATTCTGCGATATACGTTTTCCATTATTCCATTACGAACGTTTATTCGTTCAGAATGAGTGATGTTTGATTAGCTTTTATTAAACACGTCTTGTCCTGTGTTGTTTTAACAAATGCTCTTACAATCTGTGTTTAATTTATTAATTTGTTTGCATATTTCGAGATTTTTTTCATATTTTAAATACAAATAAAGGATTTAGAAATCAAACTTTCCAAAATCATCCAAAATACACCTTTGTGTATATTCTTTGTCCCACTGTATCAATTCATATCAGTTTGTGTAGATTTCGATTACTATACAAATTTAAAGGCTGTTATTTTCCTTCAAAATATGTTTTTTTTTCTCCTGCACTAAGTGATCTTCACTTCAGAAGCACTTGCATACTGCAGTTTTTTAAATATCTATTTTCTAAAGGGTTTTGTCCTTGCATATTGTCCCTGATTATAAACAATTTGTGAAAATGTGTTTTTTTTTTCTGAGGAAGTTTGCAGTATTTTCTGATTTTAACGATGAAGAGATTCCCAAAACCCCTTCTGTAAAAAAACAACAATCTTTGACTCACAATCGCCTCACAGCAAGAAGGTTGCAATTTCGAGCCTCGGCTGGGTCAGTTTACATGTTCTCCCCGTGTTCGCGTGGGTTTCCTTCGGGTGCTTCAGTTTCCCCCACAAGTCCAAAGACATCTGCTATAGGTGAATTGAATCAGCTAAATTTGCCGTAGTGTATGTATGTGAATGAGAGTGTATGGGTGTTTCCCAGTGATGGGTTGCAGCTGGAAGGGCATCCGCTGCGTAAAACATATGCTGGATAAGTTGGCGGTTCATTCCGCTGTGGCGACCCCTGATTAATAAAGGGACTAAGTCGAAAAGACTCTAATAATGCATTATATCTTGATGTATTTATTTATAAATAAAGAAATAAACAAGAGTTTTAAACCTAGCTCTATACAATGTTCAGATGTGAGCACATATTATAATAATGAATCCCCAATTTGCATATTTAAACAACATTTTTTTAAATATTACATTATTATATTACAAAAGGGTTAGCAATACTTGATGTAATCAATCAGCTGCAAACACAATGCTAACCATTAGTTCACCTGCAGTGTCTTGCTTTGAAGGAGCACAAATGATTGCGCTGCTTTGTTCTTTCCTTTCCCGCTTTTATTTTCATCCACTTGTCAAATGATTCATATTCATGTCGTTATGAATTTGGATCCTGACAGCGGTGATGTCATTCGGTTGGCATGGGAACATGTTTTTTTTCCTCCGACTCCTGAATCTGCAGTGTCACGGACGCATTAATAAAGGAGATGCATGTTCTGGTTCAGTTTAAATAATAAACACAGTCCTTATTACCTACTTTCCAATGGAGATCAGTCAAGTGGGGACACGAAATGCTCATTTTCCTCACACCTGCAGGTCACACAATTTGCATGTTTATTAACAAAATGCTTGATTTAAGGAAAACTATGCAAATGGTTGCTTAAGCCTTGGCTTGTGGGTTCTGGGAATCGTTGTACCTGAAGCATTACGCTTCTGAATTTTAAGTTGTTTACGAGGCAAAATGTTCTGCGGCAGGCCTCTAGACAAATTTAACCCAACTGTCTTCTATCATAGAGCAAGTTAGCATGTTCAGACTGCTTGTTAGCACAGTTGCGTGAATCACTGTGGACGATTTTCTCTGCAGACCATGCTGACTTATATCCTCTCAAAGAAAATGGCATATTTTAGTATTGTTGCATCTCTTTTTCTTGCTTCTCGCTTTTTTGTGTTTGATTTATAATAAAATATTCAGATTGAGAATAGTTGGCTTTAATTAGGTTTCATAATTCATTAATGTTCATTCATCTTTTTAACACACCATCATGTTTTTTTTTACAGTTTTATAACAGTTTTGATTTAAAAATTGATTTATGACTATAAAAACTATTAAAATGTTACATAGATTTTTATATATGAATATATAGATTCAAAAATGAACCCTGACAAACATTTTCACAAAAATCATGAGCAGCAAAACTGTTTTCATAATAATAATAATATTAGTTATTTATGATAACTGAACACCAGTAATAACTAATAATTACTGACCAACAAATATATTAAATTGTGTATTATTAGTAATGATGCTTTGCCATCACAAGCATAAATATAGAATTTAAAAAATATATTCTAGAAAATTTTAAAAGTTATTTGAAATACAGTAGTTTATGAAAAGTATTCAGACCCCCTTAAATGTCATACTCTTTGTTATATTGCAGCCATTTGCTTAATCATTTATGTTAATTTGTTTCCCTCAATAATGTACACACAGCGCCCATTTTGACAGAAGAACTCAGAATTGTTGACATATGTATATTTATTAAAAAAAAAACCTGAAATGTCACATGGTCCTAGGTATTCAGACCCTTTGCTCAGTATTTAGTAGAAACACTTTTGATTTAATACAGCTATGAGTCTTTTTGGGAAAGATGCAACAAGTTTTTCACACCTGGATTTGGGGATCCTCTGCCATTCCTCCTTGCTGATCCTCTCCAGTTCTGGTTGGATGGTAAATGTTGACAGACAGCCATTTTTAGGTATCTCCAGAGATGCTCAATTGGGTTTAAGTCAGGGCTCTGGCTGGGCCATTCAAGAGCAGTCACAGATAGGCACTGGATGACTGTTTTCAAGGTGTATCACGGTTTGGAAAAGTCAAGGTTTTAAAACCATCAACATTTTCTGCAATACCGTTCCTAAGGTATGTGTAGGATTTTTTATTTACATTGTTTTTAGTTTTTTAGGACAAAAAGTATCTCCAGCAGAAAAGATATCCGAAGATGCCATTTTAAATTGTAAAAGAAAAAAAAAATGTTTTTGAAATAAATGAAAACAGCAAAAGTCGTTAATTATTTGAAGGATTTAGCCTGACATGTTACTGTTCCAAAATATTTTAAATGTTTCTTTAAAATAAAATATGTTGTGTTTAAGGGGGAAACGTTTTAGTTTTTTACCCAGACATATTTTAAAGTATTAATCACAATACCGCAAAACCGTGAAATCATGATATTTTTACTTAAGGTTATCATACCATCAGAATCTTATACCGGCCCATGCCTATAGTCGCGGAGTTGTTGTGAAGCAACTTCTTCGATATTTTAGCTGTTTGCTTGGGGTCATTGAATACTTTCCATACCCACTGTGTTTTACATTATTTACAATATTACTATTTAGAATAAAGTGCTTTTGATCGAGTAATGTTTGACTTTTAATTCAAGAAAATACAATTTAAAAAAATGGATAAAGACAAAATGTCCCATTCTGCCTGACATGATTTTCTTTCTTCATTATTTTAATGTGCATCTTCTGTAAATCATGGTATAGAAATGTATGATTAGCTTGCCTCGGAATGAAAAAATAAAATATTACAGTACACATAGGTCAATAGGTTTTGTATATATTAAACAAATAATATTTTGATTAATATTGAAGGTTAATCAATATCTGCAACCCTAAATAATAACAGTTGAGTTACTTTTTCCTATTTTCATTTAGCATTGTTTTGTATTCTCTAGCATAACAGATCTACAAGAACTTTTTGAGTGACAACCAACCAGTCTGATCAGTAGCATGTGTCCACTACATCAGATCAAGATGATTTTAGTTATTTGCACGGCTGTGTTTGTGTATGTCTTATATCTTCAGGTTAATTCCTTATGCGCTGTTGTTCATCCTCTGTAATACTCAGCATCTGCCCATTCATCTCAAGAGATTTTGCACCGTTTGCTGTGTGTTTACAATTTATGCCAGTGCTGCCCACAAAGACTATTAAATAAAAGCTTGAAAACTAAAACAGAAATCCACAACATTATATTAAATGACAGCATATGGCGCACATATGAGAAAACAATCACATGCAGTTAAGCTTCTAAGCAGCTTGTAATTTAGTAAGTTCCTAGTGATGTTTATATTTTCTACGTACATTGGAATCACGTGTGCTGTTTAGTATTATTTAGAAAGAAAATTATGTCAGATGCATTTTTCAGCATTATTTAAAGAAGACACTCACAGAAAGTGAGGTGTAATTAGAATAAGAGCCATTTTGGTGACATATTGAGAAATTCTATTTAAAGGAATTGTTCAGCCAAAAAAGAAAATATCCCTATAATTTATTCACCCTCAATATATGATTTTTTTCTGCCACACAAACACAGTTTGAGGACCCTATCATACACCCAGTGCAATAAGGCGCTTGTATTGGAACTGAATTTAGAAATAGTTTTGAAACACCGTCATGGTGGCACAGTGGGTAGCAAAATCGCCTCACAGCAAGAAGGTTGTTGGTTCAAGCCTCGGCCGGGTCAGTTGGCATTTCTGTGTGGAGTTTGTATGTTCTCCCCATGTTTGCGTGGGTTTCCTCCAGGTGCTCCGGTTTCCCCCACATTCCAAAGACATGTGGTATAGGTAAATTGG
Source organism: Danio aesculapii (assembly GCF_903798145.1). Classification (NCBI taxonomy): domain Eukaryota; kingdom Metazoa; phylum Chordata; class Actinopteri; order Cypriniformes; family Danionidae; genus Danio; species Danio aesculapii. The sequence continues at coordinate 40,874,672 of NC_079438.1, forward strand.
GTAAGCTAAATTTTCCATAGTGTATGTGTGTAAATGAGTGTGTATGGATGTTTTTAAAAAGGGACGACTCCAGATTAATAAAGGGACTAGGCCAAAAAGAAAATGAATGAATGAATAAGATTTTAAACAAATCTTTGCGCTTAACAAAGGAAATTAAATATGTAGGCTAATGGATGTCTTTAGTTGAGTGTGTACAACACCATTTCTTTATCCACGAAAGTAAAGGAGTAAAGAGTAAAAGTAATGTAAAGAGGCCGAATGGAGGAGGCTTATTCTTTATCCTCGTGCTGCAGATGGTCTGTTTAACTGTTTTCTCTCTATTAAAGCATGCAAATACCATGTAAATAGCAAATGCGCCATGGCGTGACACAACTGACTCTTAAAGGGAATGAGAGTTGAGACTCTGATTGGTTTAATGCACATAATGTTCAAAACACACCCATAACTCATTAAGAGAATAAGCACAACCCTGTTAGACCATGTGCCAGGACGCAGAGCTTATTTTTCCCTCCTTAAAATAGCAAAAGTGGATTCCGGACATGCCCTTAATGCTTTTGCGCCATGCGCTTTAGACTTTGCGCCTAGATCATTATAATAGTGCCCTGGGTAGTTTTACATTTTATCCTGGCTTTTCCATGCTGGATAATGGTGTTGGATAGTGGCTTTTATTTTGAACCTGCTGAAAGTTGTCATAAAACTAACCCATACACTCCTAGGGTGTTAACGCATGTCTTATGAAGCAGATCGATGGGTTTTTTGTTACAGAAATATTTGACATTTTTAAATTATAAAGTCTGGCCTCCAAATGTTATGCGCAACTGATGTATACTGCACATTAGGACACACAAACGTATCATTGAAAGTGTAATATACTGTGTATATTACACTTTCATATAAAGTGCCTTATATAAATATAAAGTGCCATAAATATTTTTAGTTCAAATGAATCATTAATCAACATTAATCAACTGAAAAAAAAATATTATGTTAAATTTTGCAACTTAATAAAGTTAGCTGAAAACTGATTAACTTCTTACGTTAATCAAACTGAATAAAAGTATTATGTTAACATTTGCAACTTAATTTAGCTTAAAACTGATTAACTATTAAAATTAGTTCAAGAAACATATAAATATGTGTTGTCTTGACTTTTTGTCATTACATTTTTTACAGTGTACCAATGTATCTTACATAATGCGTCATTTAGTATGTCATATATGTCTGTTGTGCATAACGTAAACATTTGGTCGTTGCCCCAGGTCAGTGATTGGACATTTATAGTTTTTCAATACTTTTGCTAGAAAAGTCAATCCACTTCACAAGACTTTTTTTTTACCTCAGGAAAATTTTCTAGTTTTTTCCACAGATGTTTGTTTAGGTCCAAGACTAAGCTCTAATCACTCTGTTTGCATCAACCTATATTTTTATGTTTATTTTAAAAGATTGCATAAAAAAATTGCAAACACATTTCGAAAATGTGCATGAAAAAACCATATTGCGCACAACTGGGTAAAATAAACCTTTTCCTGATAAGAAAAATTGCACATAAACTATGATGGAAAAGTCATTCATAGTTCCATTATTCTAAATCAAAACTTCATAAAATATTCCCAACAATCTCTTCAAGTTGTAATAAGTGCAATATTTCAACAGGAACTTTGTTTCATTCTTTGTGGACATGCAGTAAACTACAACCACTCTGGAAATATATATATATATTTCTTTCTGAAGTGTATTCAACCAATCTGGAACCTGATCCTAGAATTTTAGGAGCAGAGGACATTTCTTGCAGTAAAAACCAAACACGAGCAATTCTTATTTTGCTCTTTAATTCTTATTCTTATTTTGTATGTGTATTGCAAAAAAACTCATTTTACAAATCTGATGCTGTCCCTACCTTTGAATGTGGGCTAGAGAACTTGGAAATATGTTACACTTAGAAGAACTGAGATTCACACTAAATAACAAATTGTCCATTTTTAACAAGATTTGGGAACCATTCATATTATTTTTGCAGATAGACTAAACTGATAGAGTTTTACAAGACTATTGTATGTTGATTTATTTATCTTATTTCGTTATTTATTCTATTATTATCGTATAATTGTTTTTTAATGTCTCTCTTGGTTTCATTGTCCACCTTGTTTCAATTTAAAATTTTTGTCCCAGCCAGATCCATATATGATTGTAAATGTTATTCATGTATGCCTTGTATTTTATTTTTTATGAACCTTCCACAAATATTCTGATCAATGTTAAATGGGTGGGGTGGGTGGTGGGGTTTTGAGTTCCGTTTTGTAGTAAGTTAAATTCACTGTAAGTACTCCAAGAGAGTTTTGACCAGTGATATATGATATATGGTATCTCCTTGTAAGAATTTAGGCAGTACTGTATGTAATGTATGAAGGTTTTTTTCAAAGAAAATGAAAATAAAGAGTTAAAAAACAAAAAAACTATGATGGAAACAAATCTACAGAATAGTCATTTAAGTCAAGTCAGATAAATCGTACTTACGAGTTGGTGAACACATGAATGCCATAGAAAAGTTGTTATTATGAGTGGGAAAATCTAAATTCCTTTTAATCTTTGCATCTACAAGTTCAGGGAATATGTAAAAGACAAACATAGCCGAATCTAGGGCTGCACAATATATCATTTTAGCATTAATATCGCAATGTGATCATTGGCAATAGTCACATCGCGAGTATATGCAATGTTGAGTGTGGATTATAATTTATCATTTCGCAAGTCTTTATTTAGACCTGTAACTGTGTGAGGGTTTTAAAAGCATTCAGGCATACGATTCAGGCACACGATACGAAAACAAAGACTATGCAGTTTTATTATACAGTTGATTGTTCAATTACTGTATACCTAAATACATTTAGACTCTTTAGAAAACAATAAAAGGCTGTTTATTTAATTAGTATGTTTTGCGTTATTGAATTTCTCTATGCTTGTAGCTTGTTTATGATATTTTATGCAGTCCCCTACAGAATCTTCCCAATCAATCTAAAATGATAGATTCTTATTATAGATTATACAAACATTTATTCAACTCATCTAGTGAAATTGTATTCATATCGCAATATATATCGCAGAACAAAAAATATTACAATGTGTAATTTTTCCCGTGCAGCCCTAGCAGAGAATTACATACCATTATATCTTATCAAGATCAACAGGCAAAATTCATGAATATAAAGTTAACTCTCGTGGGTTGTCAGTGACTGTATCTTCTGTATTTTGATAATTCATCAAAAATAGGTACAATATAATCTTGCACCAGTGAACATGACTTGAACGCACCTAACATTGTTATTACCTTTATATATATACACTGTTGAAATCAAAATTATTAGCCCCCTTTGATTTTTTTTTTTTTTTTTTTTTAAATTTCGCAAATGATTTTTAACAGAGCAAGGAAATTTTCACAGTATGTCTGACAATATTTTTTCTTCTGGAGAAAGTCTTATTTGTTTTATTTCGGCTAGAATAAAAGCAGTTTTTAATTTTTTAAAAGCCATTTTAAGGACAAAATTATTAGCCCCTTTAAGCTATATTCTTTTTTCGATAGTCTACAGAGCAAACCATAGTTATACAAAGACTTGCCAAATTACTCTAACCTGCCTAGTTAACCTAATTAAGCTAGTTAAGCCTTTAAATGTCACTTTAAGCTGTATAGAAGTGTTTTGAAAAATATCTAGTCAAATATTATTTACTGTCATCATGGCAAAGATAAAATAAATCAGTGATTAGAGATGAGTTATTAAAGCTATTATGTTTAGAAATGTGTTGAAAAAAATCTTCTCTCTGTTAAACAGAAATAGGGGGAAAAAATAAACAGGGGGGCTAATAATTCAGGGGGGCTAATAATTCAGGGGGGATATATTATTATTATTATTATTATTAGTATTATTATTATTATTATTATTATTATTATTATTATTATTATTATTATTAATAATATTAACTTGTCAAGTCAGTAGGAAACTCCTGGCATAAATGTACATCTTTTGATGGAAGCACAACTACTGAAAAATTCATCCACCCTCAAACATGTTTCAGAAATAGGCTGATATTGTGCAGGTGCTGAGTGCTTCATGGTTTCCTTACAGACATTATACTTAGAATTGAGGTTAATCAGATTAGACAGTCTAGTTTACAGAAAAAAAGAGTTTTTCACATTTGTGCTGTAGAAGAAAGGTTTTTGATACCCCAAAGAAAAATCTTCAAAGAACATTTTTTTCATAGTGTGAAGAACAATTTCATAATCTAATAAAACTTTTTCCACTGTTGTTTCCAACTTATATGGAATAATAACTTTCCATGGAGGTTAAATGTTCTTTATGGAATCATTGATGGCTATAGAGAGGTTTAGGATTGGTTGTTACAGTGCTTTAAAGCAATTTACAGCATAACAAAATGTAAGAAATATGAAGGGTGTCTGAATATCTTTGCAGGAGACATTCTATCTTTTAGAGTTTAGTTATCTATTCATATAAACAAGTATCAAATCACCATATCTATTGAAATGTAGCAGTGAAACTGAACACATGTGTAAGCTTTTTCTTGGATGTTGTTAATTTTTTCATGTAATAAAATTACAGAGAGCATCCTGAACTGATCAGGTCACCATAGTCCAACAAAGACTTTATGACCAGGTCATAATTTCTGGAAGATGTGCTTAACTGAAGACTTGATATGTCTTTTAATAAGTTAATTAACAATAGCATGCAGTACAGCCCATTTGCATTCCTGGTAACAATCACATTACTGTCCGCTAAGCCGGAGAAAGGCACTTGGATTAATTTGCTTTCGAACAGAGCCAGCGCAGTGCTGCTCGCTTGTTTTTGTTGGAGCGTCACACTGACTCTCCTCCTCCATTCCCTCCACCCTTCTCTAGTACAGTCTGATTTCCAGGAATATTGGCTTGAGGAGAGTCTTCCTGTCATAATGTGGAAGCGTAAAGTCCGTTCCAGCTGGACTCAGATCCTGGATGCGCTGCCTCTTTTAGGAATGTTTTTTATTGGTGCAGGTGGGATATGATTGGGCTTTTGGGCTTTTTTCTTAAGAAAAAATGTTACAAATACAGAAAATAAATGTTACTGAAAAAACATAATGATCCTTACATAAGGAACAGATTCTTATGCATTATATGCGAATTCAAACATATTCACCATTATCCTATATGGAGTTTTGCATGAATGGGAGTAAAGACCCTTTCACACCAAGCACAACAACTATAAATATAAACATAACGATAAATATATTTGTGTCCATGCTGACAAATTGTAAAAATCAGTTTATTTTTAGTCTATGGTTTTGATTCTGCATTATCCCATTATAACTATGTCTTTAGTGAGCTACTAGCGAATCTAGCCAGTGAATCCAGCTTGTGTAATATTTATTTTAAAATATTCATTCATTCACTCATTTTCTTTTCGGCTTAGTCCCTTTATTAATCCAGGGTCGCCACAGCGGAATGAACCGCCAACTTATCCAGCACATGTTTTACGCAACGGATGCCCTTCCAGCCACAACCCATCTCTGGGAAACATCCATACACACTCATTCACACTCAAACACTATGGACAATTAAGGCTACCCAATTCACTTGTACCGCATGTCTTTGGACTGTGGGGGAAACCGGAGCACCCTGAGGAAACCCTGGTGAACGCAGGGAGAACATGCAAACTCCACACAGAAACACCAACTGACCCAGCCAAGGCTCGAACCAGTGACCTTCTTGCTGTGAGGCGACAGCACTACCTACTGCGCCACTGCGTCACCTATTTTAAAATATAATATAGATATCTAATTAAACAAATTTAGCAATCGTAATCAACTTAGTGGAATAAAAACTTCACAAATTATTTTCCACATCATATGAGGCAACACAAAAATGCTAAAACTAGCACTGGATACCTGAGGTACTTTTAGTTTTGGCTTTCATAACTTCCGTGTATATTAATTAATCTCTCCCATGGTATAATTTATTTCTAGATAGTAATTATCTATACTCTCTGAAGAGGGTTTAACATCAATGCTTTTCCACAATATCGTCTGTAGCTTTAAATAGCACAAGCCCTTTATACTTCAATGGATTCTGACGGGCTGTCAGTGTTTTATTCAGCGTTATTAGCTCAAACAATTTGACTCAACAATTGAACTTGATTGTTTCTCTACATCTTTACATTACTTTACATTTATAAAGATTTTTAGAATTTGTTATCTTCATGGTTATCTTTATAATTATTGTGAATGACTAAAAAAACAATCAATGATGTGATCCAAAACTGATCCAAAGCTAAAAGGCATTTTTTTTAGAATTAACAAATTACTTTTAGCGTGACATACAGCAGTGTTTCCCAACCCTGTTCCTGAAGGCACACCAACAGTACACATTTTCAACCTCTCCCTAATCAAACACACCTGAATCAACTCATCAGTAGATTAGAAGAGACTCCAAAACCTAAAGTTAATGGGTCAGATAAGGGAGACATTCAAAATATGTAGTGTTGGTGTGCCTGCAGGAACAGGGTTGGGAAACACTGACATACAGTATATAACCCCCAATACTTTAAAATGTTTTCCACAGCAATATTACTAATGTATGTTCAATATTACTCTACTGTAGAGAATACAAAAAGAAAAAATATACTTAATATATTATTATCATGTTAAAATACTAAGCGTAATGTTTTTTTTCATGACAGAACTGAATAAATCTCAAAATGTACCAAATGTACCAATCTTTCAGTTGTCATTATGGATTATTTATAGTGTAACCTGGTTGGCCAAAGAAAAGGAAGAAAAAAATATCAATTTAATCTTTTCAATGTTTTTTTTTTTTTTTTATCAATTCCCCCAATATGAAGAAATTCAACGAGTTTGTTGTCTTAATCAAATGATTGGGAGGTTTTTCCAGATCAGATGTGTAACATATAAAAATTTAGCCAAACAAGAGCGCTTTATCTGACTGTTCCTGTGCCCCAAAGCCAAGGCTTACAGATGGGGTCCGTTAAGTACAATTAGTGGTTCTTAAGATTTATTTTGTCAGTCATATGAAGAATAATAAACCACAAGTGCTTCTTGCTGGCTGCGTCAGTCCAGATTTGTACTTTCACTGCGTATATTTGCTCTGACCGAACCACAAAATGTGATAATATATATGGAAGATATACTGACACAACTAACACAAACTAGAATATAAATATAAATGTATTATTATATAAATGTATTATATATATATTGTATATAATAATAAGTGTATTATTGTATATTGAAAAAGTATAATTAGAATTTTAGTTTTTAAAATGCAGTAAAACATAACATTATGTTTTGTGTGTGTGTGTGTGTGTGTGTGTTTGTTTGTGTGTGTGTGTGTGTGTGTTTGTTTGTTTGTGTGTGTGTGTGTGTGTGTGTGTGTGTGTGTGTGTGTGTGTGTGTGTGCGTGCGCGCGCGTGCGTGTATGTGTGTGTATGTGTGTGTGAAAGCTATGATTTTAAATATGTAATTTTTTTCCACAATATCCTATAGTGTCATGATCATGTTATGTAACTAACATATATTATTATATTATTGCATATATCAGTGTTTCCCAACCCTGTTCCTGAAGGCACACCAGCAGTCCACATTTTCAACCTCTCTCTAATCAAACAAATCTGAAATGAATGGGTCAGATAATGGAGACATCCAAAATATGTACTGTTGGTGTGCCTCCAGGAACAGGGTTGGGAAACACGGACATATATAACTACAATCAGCCCACATTCTAAATTGTTTAATACACATAAAAAATAATTAAAATATTACAATTATAGTATTAAAATAGTTTTAGTTTGAATTTAAATTAATAAATGTTTCTATCTGCAATGTGTGTGTGTAAAATTGGGTTTTAATAAAAAAAAAAGATTAATGTTAAAGGTATATTTATATATTAAACCCTACTTATTCAATAAATACATAATTGATGTTTTTAAACAGCTGATAATTAAGCTTGTTTTTAAGTATTCGTTCTGAAAAGCACACATTGTCTTGTGCAAGTGTACTATGTTTGCCATTTTTTAAGCGAATCTTTTATTACATTCTTTTCTGTTGAGTACACACACATAAACCGCATATTTCTGACCGGAAATTTCCTTTGGAAAGAGGTGCAATCTTATCTTTGGGTCTGAACTAAGTTTTCACTTTAGACACATTATCCTAGTGGAATTCCATTTTGGGCAGCAGAACTGTGGTCATGAGTGCAGGAATGAGGACATTTGAAGCCTGATAAAAGCTGGAATGCACTGAAATCACTTGCGAATGTATAGAAGGAGCCAATTTGCAAACCACCAAAGTCATGCCGTTTTCCTTTCAAAATTAGCCAACATTTAGCCTATACTATGCTTATTATAGTGAGTAATTTGAGTCGGGTTAAAGGATTTAGCACCTGAATGTCCTCAGTGTACCTCGCTGACTGTCTTTAATAGGAAACATGCCATATTATGGTTGTGTCCTGCAGGTTTTTGCAAGTTCTGTGGTTTATGCTGTATATTTTTCTGATTTATAAGCTTTTCCTCTGACGTCGCACTTGTTGAAAAGCAGGGTTTATAGTGAGATTTCGTGGAATTTTCCAGAGATACAGCACAGCTTACTGTTCTCTAGAGACCGTATGTGGGCGATTCACTATCACCCTGCCCAAAATGAACCAATCTGCTTTTCCTGGAGAGAAAGAATATTTTTATTCTCATCATTTATTTTTTTTACTCTCATTATTGTCATCATTTACTCTCCCTTTTTTGTTCAACAAAAGAAGATATTTTGTAGAAAGCTGTGGAAACCTGTAACCATTGACCTGCATAGTATTTGGTTTTACTATGGCAGTCAGTGGTTGCAGGTTTTAAGCATTCTTCAAAATATCTTTTTTTTTTGCATTTAATAGAAGAAACTCATTGAGGATGAGTAAACATTTTTATTTTTGGTGAACTATACCTTATACACACCTAAATATGGCTATGGAACAAATATGACTACTTGACAATGCTCTGGATTAACTGGATTTTTTTATAGATGGCTTTGAGTGAAATGTTAGTTTTCATTCGTTGTCATATGGGTTATTCTGGGTTAATCTACAAATCTGGGTTATTCCATTAAATGTTGATCTCCTAACATAAAATAAATACAAATATATGTAACAAAATAATTAATTTGTTATGTTTTCAGACATTTAAATTTATTAGACATCACAATACCAATGTTTATTTTATGCAAAAGAAAACATTTTATAGAATAAAATAAAAATAAATTACTCATCTCATAAATCCTGTTATTACATAAAGAGAAATAAATATGACTACTTGACCATGCTCTGAATTTACTGGATTAATTATGGAAAGCGTTGAGTAAAAGTGAAAATCTGGATTATTCCACCAAAGATTCCTTAAGTCAAAATAAATAAAAATATAATTCATAAAATAATTAATTTGTTATGTTTGCTGACATTTATTTTCATTTTTAGACAACACAATATTAACGTTTATTTGGTGCAAAAGAAAAAAGCAACAACATCTAAATGACAATATATTTATTTAGAATGTATTTATTTATCAGACATTTATAGAATAAAATAAAAACACATTTGTCAAATCTCATGAATCCTGTTATTCTAAAAAAACAACAACAACAACAACAACAACAAAAAATAGAAACAAATGGACTTCTTGATAATGCTCTGAATTTACTGCATTTATTATGGAAGGCACTGAGTAAAAGTGATTAAAAATCTGGGTTATTCCACCAAAGATTCCTTAAGATAAAATAAATAAAAATATAATTCATAAAATAATTAAACTGTTGCATTTACTGACATTTATATTCATCTTTAGGCAACACAACACCAATGTTTATTTAGTGCAAAAGAAAAACAACAAACAGCAACATCTAAATGACTATTTTTATTTTGAATTTATTTATTTATCAGACATTTATAAAATAAAAGATAAATACATTACTCAAATCTCATGAATCCTGTTATTCCAGAAACTAAAGAGAAACAAATCCGACTACTGGACAATGCTCTGGATTTACTGGATTTATTATGGAAGGCATTGAGTAAAAGTGATAAAATATCTGGATTATTCCACCAATGATTCCTTAAGATAAAGTAAATAAAAATATAATTAATAAAAGAATTAATTTGTTACATTTGCTGAAAATTAGTTTAATTTTAAACAACACACTACCAATGTTTATTTGATGCAAAAGAAACACAACAACAGCATCTAAATTACAATATTTTTATTTAGAATTTAATTATTAATAAGAGATTTATAGAATAAAATAAAAATACATTACTCAAATCTCATAAATCCTGTTATTTCATAGAAACTAAAGAGAAACAAATCCGACTACTGTACTTGAATATGCTCTGAATTTACTGGATTTATTATGGAAAGTGTTGAGTAAAAGTGAAAGTTATGAAATCTGGGTTATTCCACCAAAGATTGATTCCTTAAGATAAAATATATTTACAAATAATTCATAAAATAATTCATTTGTTGTTATTGCAGACATTTATAATCACTTTTAGACAACACAATACTAACATTTATTTGGTGCAAAAAATAATAAAAATTACAACAACATCTAAATGACAATATTTTTTTTTTACATTTTATTTATTTATCAGACATTTATAAAATAAAGGATGAATACATATCTCAATTTTCATGAATCCTTTTGTTATATATATCCATTATATATATCCATAGATATAATATATTCTATATATCCATAGAAACTAAATAGTTACAAATATTGACAATGCTCTGGATTTGATTTATTATGGAAATTGTTGAGTAAAAGTGATTAAAAATCTGGGTCATTCCACCAAATATTTCTCAAGATTAAATAAATAAAATAAAAATATAATTCATAAAACAGTTTTGTTGTGTTTGCTGACATTTATATACATTTTTAGACAACACAACATTAACCTTTATTTGGTGCAAAAGAAAATAACAACAACAACAACATCTAAATGACAATATTTTATTTAGAATTTATTTATTTATCAGACGTTTATATAATAAAGGATGAATACATATCTCAAATCTCATGAATCTTTTTGTTATATATATCCATTATATATATCCATGGATATTATATATTCTATATATCCATAGAAACTAAAGGGATACAAATACTACTACTTGACAATGCTCTGGATTTGATTTATTATGGAAATCGTTGAGTAAATGTGATTAAAAATCTGGGTTATTCCACCAAATATTTCTCAAGATTAAATAAATGAAATAAAAATATAATTCATAAAACAATTTTGTTATGTTTGCTGACATTTATATACATTTTTAGACAACACAATATTAACGTTTATTTGGTGCAAAAGAAAACTACATCTTAATGACAATATATTTATTTATAATTTATTTATCTATCAGACATTTATAGAATAAAATAAAAATACATTACTCAGATCTCATAAATCCATAGGATCACAATTTTCTATGCTTATGTTTGTAAACAACAACAACAACAAAAACATATTCCTGATCCTTCAAATGTAAAGTATCCTCTCACAAGGATGTTACATTCAGTTTGTAAGCACTTGCAGCTGTTAAGCATGCACTCACAGACACTTTGTAAAACGAAAGCTTGATAGACAGGTTATATGTGTACATCAGAGCTACACATGTTTTTCAGACTAATGTACTGTAACGTCCTCTCAGATCAGGGCTTTTCAATCATTCTTCAAGTGTACGATATGTTCCCTCCAGCAGTCTGGAGTGTCTACATGCGCGCATGGAAATTGAAGCTGGAATGCCTCATCCTATAAAAGAGAAACAATTCTGAGAAAAGTTAAGCATTTCGCAGAAATCCAGGCAATGTTTTTTGCAGAGCGGCCTCTCTGTGTTTCTTTTTTTTCTTGTGTTCTTTCTTTCTAAAATAGTTAATGCATTTTTGCTCATATTTATTTTTGATTTTGGGTTTATAGTATATAGCATATTAATTTTTTTTTTTTAATGTTTTAGTTTATTGTTGAGTTTTTTTTTCCTTTTTGTTTTCATCAACTTTTTCTCTTTTCATTAGATTTTTGAAGCATGAGTGGCTTAGTAATTTCTGTTAAATTGTGTTTTTCACTTTTTAAATCATGTTTGGTGTGGGGTACAGAGGCTAATAATCAAAATAAAGTTGTCCAAAGTATATTCGCCCACATTCATTTCCACAGGCTTCATATTTCTTATTTACTGTAAAAAAAAGTATATTGAGTTTGCTTTAAATAATTACAAAGAAGTTCCAAGTGTTTGAAGTAGAAAGAATTTGTATTTTTTATGGAAACTATTCTTAAGTATTTTATATTTACAATGCAACAACATCCTAAAAAAATATTTGTACTGTGTATATGTTATTTTTCTATATTATTTTTTGTCCATAAGTCAACAAGAACAAAAATACCCTAAAACGATGTGTTGTGAACAGTGTTTGGAAAATTAATATGTTACAATCTAAAGTCCAGGGGCGACACGGTGGCTCAGTGGTTAGCACTGTCACCTCACAGCAAGAAGGTCACTGGTTTGAGTCCCAGCTGAATCAGTTTACATTTCTATGTGGGATTCTCCTGCGGGTGCTCTGGTTTCCCCCACAGTCCATAGATATGCACTATAGGTGAACTTGATAAACTAAATTGGCTCTACAGTATTGTAAAATTTGTAAAGTTTTGAAGTTCCTTTAAAAAAAGTAGCTGTTACTTAATTACCTTTTAAGGAAAGTAACATGAAAGATTGCCTTTTGTTATTTTTTTGCGAGTATGATAGGCTTAAAATGGTAATATATTACTTTTTTACCCAACACTGATTGTGAAACATATTTCTTTAATAATTTTTAAATATGTTGTTTATATATTTATTGCATTAAGTGTGTCAACTTCTATGTAAAGCACCATAAGAGGCTATTTAAGGCGCTATGTGAAATAAAGTTTATTTTTAAAATATTAGTAAAACTCCATATATACAAACTAATGTAAATACTCATTTCTAAATGTAGTTAACAAGCTAGAGGATGTTTGAAACAACCTAATCGTAGCAATACATTAGCCAAGTAATAAAATGTGGTATAAATCATATAGCATTTTGCTTCTCTTTGGGAGAAACGCTTAATACTTGTTTACTTGACTTAATGCGACTCGTTTGTGTTTTGACCACATGTGCTTGGTTGTGTCCTACATCAATAAAGTGTTATGTCTTTTTAAAAACACTGTTTTACATTGTAATACATATTGTGATACGTTGAGCCACTAAGCATTGTTTTTATGATGTTTTTCTACAGAAGGAAAACGCTAACTACTTCCAAATACTTCAATATAGTTTGTGTTAGTAAATGCAAGGATATTTATAAAATCCAGGCATAACACTGTATGACAACGTTTCAGATGACTGTTCTATATACAGCTAATCAATCTGTCAGATTCTGGAGTACATTACAGTTCTAAAGAAGATTATAAATTATACATTATCTTAAAACTAATACATTTATAGATATGGTATATAATAAATAATTTTACTCACCTGGGAAATGGAGGAACCTTGAACGGTTTGTGAGCACAATTAAGTGCACACAGCATGCCATGATATCTGATAATTGTAGGAAAAATATCCAAAAGACAATTGACTGTGTAAAGCCACATAAAACAAAAATACGATGTATATGCTAAGTTCAGTGGGTAATCAGCCGGAATCAGCTGAGGTGACGAGTTAGCAACCAGCGAGACCTAGCTGTCACTCAAGTGGCCCCGCCCTAAAATATGCAGACTTAATAAAACTTAATAAAAATGAAACGGGTGAGTTATGAAAAACTTCACCCCTCACAGTTCTCATGAAGGGTAATATTAGCTGTATGCACCAAAACCATCTTTTGTACCAGGCTGTAAACATGTTTTTATCAGCTGTAAATTTGGCCAATGTAGCATTGCAGTTAATGGACATCTGGAGTTCATGGTACCAGCCCCCAAAGGCGAGTCGATGATTTGCAGTTTCAGTTACTTCCGTATTGACTTTACGAGGGAGAGCAGGAGGTTGCTGCTTGGTATAAATGTGCTAGCAGCATGCTAATTCATGCTATCATTGTGCTAAAATGTATTAACCTGCTAAATGTTATTAATAGACAGAAGCTCATGGAAAGTCAGTAGAAACACACTTCCAACTATCTTAGCCAATTATTTTTTTATTGGTTTTGTTCAGAATTTCAGTAAACAGCCTCAGGGATCAATGAGAAAGGTTGGACTGACCTCCTTCAGGTTCAACATTTTATATTTTAAAAGATTAATTAAAAAAACATGTCAGCAACATGCTAATTCATTCTAGCATTGTGCTAAAACATGTTATCAGTGTTTTAAGACATGTCAGAAACATTTAAACAATGTTAATTCATGCTAGTAGCTTGCTATCCTAATAACTTTACTGTCTAATATATTTATTATATTTATTTTAAGAATAAAAACACTGTTAATATCAAAAAATGTTGAGATAAACCCACTAAAATATACTAATCGCTGTTACAAGCTTCCCTTTTGTCTGCCCTTTTCTCTGTTTACTTCTTTAATCTTGTTGTCTCTGTCTGTCTTCTTCTTCCTTTCCTTTTGTTTCTATACCTCCACCCCTACTAATCAGATAAAGTCTTGCCCCAGACGTGTTATGGCTCTGTTGGGTCTGTACCAGCTCACCCCTCAACCACCCCCCTTCCCGCTTCCTAAATCAGCATAGTTTGCTGCGTGAAATCCTCTTTGTGGTGTTTATAGCTGGTGGTTTGGGCACCTCAGCACACTAATCTTCTTTGTCTCTGAGGTCTGGAAGCTTTTAAAGCTGTGAAGAACTACTGAAAAGTGTCCAGATCCATTCATTACTGCACTTGGACATTTGACCATTTATAACAATGCTAGCAAGTGTTATTGCAAAATAATGACTGTTATCTCACAAGTTTTCTAGTCTGGACCCTTATGTTATTCAAGTCACATTCAGAACAGAAGTATGTTCGACAATCCAGTATTATACGTTTACGTTCACTTGCATTTTGACACACACATGAGTTTTTGACACACACAGAATTTTTTGACACACACAGCGATTAAAACCATATTTCGAGTGAAGCCAGGGTTTGTGAATTGAACCATACTGGACAACTAGTTGTGTAAGAACTAGTGTGCTGTGTGCTCAGTGTTAGAAGAGTGCTGTGTTTTCAATAGGGCTGCGCGGTATATTGATTTTGTATTATATATTTCTTAGAAATGATAGGGTATAAGACCTTGCTGTTTATATACAATGCCATATACAAAAATGTATATGTAAGTGTATTTGAAAAATAGCAAATGACACAGAATGAGATGCTGTAAAGTGTATAATCCAGATTGAAGCCATGCTTTATTAACAGCTTTAAAATAACTCGTAAGTAGCTAACACGTATAGTTTTGAAGTTTCCTCAGTGTGAAACTTACATTTCACAGCTGGCATAAACTGAATATTCTGAATGTAAGAAAGTTGTGAAAATACAACCATTTGCTTAAAAGTGTGGTTGAGCCTTCCAGTAAATTTAATAAACTTAATGAAGTGTGCCAAGCAAATAGAGCAGTAGACCAAACAAATATACATTTCATAACATCACTACAAAATATTTATTGTTGGACAGTAAATGTATTATGACGTTAGCCCTGTAAAGTGACTTCTAATGGGTTAATCAAAGTCGTTTGGTGAAGTTCTGCTACAAACCAAATTTTCATAGATAAAGGATAAAGAATGAGCCTCCTCCATTCGGCCTCTTTACTTTCTCTTTCTCTATTTCATGGATAAGGAAACAGTGTTGTACACTCCAATGAAGACATCCAATAGCCTACATAATTATTTAGTTTGTTAAGCTCAAAGATTTGTTTCAAAACTATTTCTAAATTAAATTCTAATTTCCAGCAAGTGAATAAATTAGCAATAATGACGAAGTGTGGTTAAATATCCAAAACACACGTCCTTTGCCCCATATGGTCCAAAACCTGACAGGTGGACAACTCTAATAATAACATTAAACAAAAGCAAGTTGTTATGAATAAACTGAAAAAGCCAAACCCCCCCCCCCCCCCCCCCCCCCCCATGGAGTCATTGAGGCAGTGGTTTTTATATTTATGTAGAAAGCAATAATTTTTGTAATATTTTATTCCTTTAATTCTTTTTCATTTGTAAAGATCTTTGTGTATTGCTGTACATCCTGTGTGTATTAAGCAATGTGTAAGCGAGGCGCACAACTTACGTGCTCTGCACTGGACTTTAGACCAGCATTCAGCTGGTCTATTGTACAGTCTATTTTAGTTCCTCAAAATTGCAATGTGCCAACAATGCGCCCTAACACACCTCTTTTCTAGACCGGAACACCCATGAGTCCATAAAGAGTAGCTAATGGATTTGCTAATTAAACAACGTGGCAGAAAATGGAAAATTAGGGTTGCGCTGGTCTGAAAATAGCAATATGTTTGGGCAAACACGTCTTGTGCCTTATTGCGCCAGGTGTCTGATAAGGCCCAATAAGTTTAATCTTGGATTATTATAACTTTCATATAGAGATGTTCTTATTTATTATTATTGCTTTAAGGTCCTAATCCTCCTTAGTACTTTACAAATGTCATTAAAAATCCTAAAATATGAATGCGGAAACTGGCACTGCTAAAAAAAAGTCCACTGTATATCCACTTGACTTTTTGCACACTCATACAAACAGTATCCATTCAAGTCTTTATCATAAACACATAATTTCAAGTCAATTTAATTGTCAACACTAACAGTGTTAGCATAGTCTCAGAGAAGCAAATAAATCTAGTGGTGGAAAGAGTACTGAAAGATCATACTTAATTAAAAGTACCATTACCTGCCCAAAAATGTAGTGTAAGTAGAGTTAAAGTATCTGTTGTACACATTACTCAAAGTATGAGTAAAACATTTTAAAAGTACTCAAGAGTAGTAAGTAGTAAGTATTATGCTGGAAAAGGTTGGTGTAAAAGGCATGTGTGTAACATAACATTCTGTAGTGCATTTAATTATTGTTTAAGGACATTTCAATTCAATTATTTTTGGACACTTTTAGTGCTTCCAAACGGTTTTCTGCATGTCTTACGGTAGTTTAGTATGATGCAATTCACTTTCTATGTGCGATTTAATTGGATTGGAATCACAGAACTGATTTTTCTAATCCCCATAGTCAGGAATAAATAATGACTGCAGGTTGAAGAAAAGTAGTGGAGTAAAAGTACAGATACAGCACTAAAAATGTACTCAAGAGAAAGTAAATGTACATATTTTTAAAACTACTTAGTAAATTACAATTTTAAAGAAAAACTACACAATTACAATAATTTGAGTATTTGTAATGTGTTACTTTACAGCACTGGACAAAACAAATACAAATTCTAGAAAAAATGTGATCCGATGAGTGTTAAATTTCACTCAGAAGATACTAAAAGCATGGATGTCCTGCCCTAGAGATAGAGAGGGTTGTTATTCTCCCGGCCTGGTGTGGCTACTATTGCCTCTTGACGACAGAAATCAATGGATGTCCTTGATTTTGTGAAGAATTCGGGAACACTCAAAACAAACTCTCAAAGCGACCTTTGCTCCATTCATCCCTGCTGCTCAAATAAAACACATCTCTATTCTCTTCGCACAAAAACAATGACGTGTCTTTATTGCGTAGGGTCAAAAAACCCAAATCCAAAAAAACTGGATGTAAATATTGCCACCTTTTAATGGGTTAAACATCTCTTCCAGTATTATTTAGATGACTTTTGCGTGTGTGTTTCTATGGAACGCAGTCAGTGCAGTAAATAGTTTTGGCTTACTGATGCTTCTTATAGATGGACACATGTAATGCCACTGGATTATTGTCAATATCATATTTTATTCAGCAGGGTGAGCTGCTCCTCTGAGGGTCATGGGGCGTTATTGGAATAAATAAACTCATATTGTATAAGAAATGTTGTTTTCCAGTCCCTTCACCCCTCAAACTCATGTTACTGAGGTCACCATTACGCATGCATGGCTTGTCACCTCAAGCTGAGTGCATGAATAAAACATGCTTCACTTTCTTACATTCTTTTTCTTTCAGTGCTTATTGCTTGTTTTCATGGAAGTGTAAGGAATACAAACAAATATGGTTCAAAACTTAATGTAGTGGATCTACATTATGCATAAAATACAACAATGTCTATAAATAGGATTCACATCAGTTACAACTGGTTGTCATACTTTTTTTTAAGTTATTGTTTCAAATTAAAGTTATAATAAAGTTTTTTTTTCTAAATGATGCTGACAAAATATGTTATTACCAAACAAAACAGTGTAATTGTTGTTTAAGTTTCATTTTGTAATAGTAGTTTGTAGTTGTAGCACATCAAAAGACACAAGATGTTCGTCAAGCATGTTTAAAAAAAACAGTGAAGCAAGTCTGTGTAAATGGACCCTAAAGTGTGCAATTATTTTCAGATAACTGCACAGATAAAGTAATTCCATGCAGCATTACAGTTCTATAGCACTACGCTGGAGGATTTAAACTATTTCACAGCCTACAAAAGTCAAAAATCAAATCAAAAAAATATAAGGCTTGGGGTGAAAGATAGTAAGATACTAGTCCTACACACAGAATCTATTTCACGACAAAATCCTGACAGATGTCTTGAAATACAACATTGTTTTAGGTGTGGAAACTGTATAAGAGTCATTGGCATCAAGCCGTTAAGTTATTATAAATGAATGCACACCTGAGGTGGTGATTTCACCACAACATGAAGCATCTTGTACCTTATACATTTATTTTGTCATTCAACACCACAGTCTGAAAGCCCAGCACACTTCTCTGCGTAATTAAAGATAGATCACATAAATAATGTTAGATTGGTAGTTCAGCCAAATATTAAAATGAGCTCGACCTGGAATGGTTTCAATCCTCTATGAGTTGTCTGTTGATCATAAAAAAGATGTTTTAACAAATAATAAAGAATGTAGCCAATCGCTATTGGTTTTCATCATTGTGAAAACAAATCTTTTTTGTGTTCAGCAGAGGAAAGAAACTTTGTGACGAATGAACCAAAGTCAAAGTCAGCTTTATTGTCAATTCAACCATGCACAGGGCATACAGAGAATCGAAAATTGAGTTACTCTCAGACCCTAGATGCCTAACATATAATATTAATACAATAAGTAGAATTTTAAAACAAAATTCCAATAAATACAATAATAAATATAATGTCATCTTAAAATATAAGTAAAAAAAAATTTTAAACAAAACAAGTACACTTAAGGGCATATGGCAAGGAGTGCAAACCAGAGTTGTGCAGATGTAAAACAGTATAGTGCAAAAAATACAGTGTAATGTAGAACAGTATATAGTAGGGTTGCACAGTTTACCAGTACTATAGTAGTATCGTGATACTATGGCTCCAAAATACTGGAGGTGCCACTGTGGTTTGTAAAACGGTAGTATCGTCATTAATGGTCTATCTGCAATAGAAAATGTTGCGTGTGGAAACGTCTCTAAAATGCTTACACATTTGTGCAACAATAGAACATTATATTTTAATAGTCTGTGGAGCCCTTTAAGGTTGCAAAACTGTGTAGAATTTGCACATCTTATGGTAGCCTATTGCACGTTTTCTGATGCTTCAGTTGGAACGCACATCTGAATTGGTTCATTTCTGTTCCTGTCAATATAATTTAGTAGCTACAACAACCGCAACAATCTCTTAAAAAGAACGACTCACAAAGTGACATTTTAAATTCCTTTGGATTGTTACCTGATAGGACTGAAAAAAAAAACAATAGATTAAAAACTTAAAATACCAACAGGAAACATTGAAACAATTCTTGACCACTTCATATAGCCTAATTTTGTTTGACAACTGCCCTTTTTGTAACAAATTTCATTGGTATAATTTGTATCTTTATTTTAATGTATTTTTGTAGGTCAGTTATCTACAAAATAAACAAAAAGAATGAATGAATTTTAGAGGAAGTGACATGCTAATAGTACTTTTTTCCAGCAATGTCAATGTCAATGTCAGTTTTATTTATATAGCACTATTTAATACAACCAGAGGTTGACCAATGTGCTGCACAATACAAATCAAAACAGATTAAAAAAACAAATATATATTTAAAATTATAAAATTATTGCTAAAACAGACAGTTTTCACTGATAAAATGCCAAATCAAAGAGGTAAGTTTTCAACCTAGATTTAAAAACAGACAGGGATGTAACACATCTGATACAGAGGGACAGAGCATTCCACAGCCTAGGACCAGCTACTGCGAAAACACGGTCACCTCTGCATTTCAGCCTCGACTTAGGGATGCATAACAGTCTCTGATTAGATGACCGAAGAGACCGACTAGGCTGATGCTCAATTAAAATGTCTGACAGATAAGAAGGTGCCAGGCCATTTAGAGATAAGGGAATTATGAATTAAATTATGAATTAAATTCAAGTAAGCCTAGTATAACATAAAATATATTATTTTTAACAATTTTCTTTCTAATTTAAGTTATGAATTACAATATTGCAATTCTACTTGGTATCATGACACTTCAGCTGGTATAGTATCGTGAGATTAATTAATGGTATTGCGACAACCCTAGTGTATAGTGCAAACAGTATATAGTGCAAATGGTGAATAATGCTGGGTTCACACCAAAATAAACTTTCAAAATTAAAATTGAGCCTAAATAAAGTATTCAGGCAAATAATTACATTCAATGTTAATGCAAACTAGTGCATTGATGGTGTGGAATGCATGATGTGTTTACTGCAAACGCATGGTTTCGCCTCAGTCGTGTCTTCTGCGAAAGCTCAAATAATTCTTTTCAAGTGGAAAATATGCTTAAGGTAAAAAACATCCCATGAGTAAACTAGAGCAAGTGATGTGGTGTTTCATAACTGGTGTTAATCCAGTATGAAAGATTACAAAATTGTCATTTTTGGGTGAACTATTCTTTTAAAGTGGAGTTAATGAAGTGTTCATACTGTATTATTAATTATTATTAAAATTGGCGACACAGTGGCTCAATGGTTAGCACTGTCTCATCACAGCAAGATGGTTGCTGGATTGAGTCCCAACTGGGCCAGTTGGCATTTCTGTGCAGAGTTTGCTTGTTCCCTCCGTGTTTGCGTGGGTTTCCTCTGGGTGATCCAGTTTCCCCAACAGTCCAAAGACATGTGCTATAGGTGAATTGAATAAACTAAACTAAATTGGCTGTAGTGCATGCGTGTGAATGAGTGTGGGTTGCTGCTGGAAGTAGCAACCCCTGATGAATAAAGCCGAAGGAAAATGAATGAATTATTATTATTAAATAAGTGTATCATTCTTGCATTAGTACACTTAAAAATGGCATACAAGAGTTCACCAATAACAGCATTTGGCCTTTTGTTGTAAGCTGTGCTTCTTCAACGCAGTCTGACTTACCGTATTTCTAAAATTACATGTTGTGTCCTTGTTTTCAGTTCAGTGTGGTGTTTCTGACCACATCCTTCTGACCGTACCAACCACCCTGCATCTGAATCAGCTGGCATCCCTTCTGGGCTCAGAGTGGAGGTCTGTGCTGCTGGATCTAGGCCTGTCCTGTGCGGATCTGTACCGGTGCTGCTCTGACCACCCGCTTGCTGTTCAGAGTCAGGTGCTCGCTGGGCTGGTGATGTGGACACAGAGGAACGGAAGAGGAGCCACGGTGCAGCGGCTAATCCAGAGCCTGCAGGCCGCAGACGTGCCGCCATCTGTGCTCCAACAGGTGTTTAAGTGACACCATGAGGCATGTTTTCATCAACTAAACTATCCCACAGTTAAAATCATATCATATACACTCAAAATATATATTTATTTACTTGTTCAAACTACTTATTCAAAATGCGCCGAAACAACACAATTCTTGAGATTTCATTGGGACAACTTAATTTTTTATGTTCAGTCCACATAAATTTGTTAAAATTCTTAAGTTAACTTAAACTATTTGTGTTGGGACAACATGAATGCATTGTGAGGAACCCTGCATTTGTACAGTGTACCATTAAGGAAGAGAAACAGACGTGCCGTGACTTTAATATTTGAGTGCATATGAAATTGATCATGTTATATTGCTTTATGCATATGTTTTTTAATTTAAATTATAATAAAGGCTTTTTCAAATAGGCATCCATAATATTGTCATTTTATTACCATTTTATTATCAAGAAATGTTAAACCCGAGCGTAATTTCTCTTCAATATGCTTTATGAGGATACAAATGTGAATAACGGCAGCAAGGGTCCCTGTAAACAACATATACATGTGTAGTGTGTATATTCCAACCTAAATTTTAAACGAAATGTAAATCAATTAAAATTTAAATAAATACACAAATTAAAAAAGCAACATTGTTCAATCGTATTGTTATTAATAATTACATTTTTGTAATAAATATTAAATATTTATGAATACATTAAAATTTCATTTAGTTGTTATTGCTTGTATTATGTGTGCATATTCTATATATTTTAAAACATAACAGTTTCTTTTTCATATTGTTATATTTTCTAATAAAGTTATATATATAGATAATATATTTTAAAAATAACAGTATATATAAAATTACTATATATATTTATATATACATAGGCACAAACACACACAAACACAGTTTTATATGACAGAATTAAGCAGAATCCTTTTTACCTAATATTACAATTTTATAAATAAATAATTTAATCAATATGTTTTATATTTGAATAGATTAATACTTTTATTATGCTATATTAATACCGTATATGTTTAATTTATATATTATTCATTTACTTTATAAAGCTTATATAAACATATATTCATAATACATAAGTAAACGCATGCTTATACATGTGAAATTTTAAACTTCTGCATAATTCACCTTAAGTATATTTGAAATATATATTTTATCGTTTGTGTGTGTGTGTGTGTTTAACTTAGATCAACTATTTTATTTATTTCAAGTTGTCACATAAGCAGCAGATAAGAAATTAAACTGAATTAAGTCTCAAACAAACATATAATCAGACAAATAAAAGATTCATGTGTTTGTGAGCTGGACTACACTAGTGGTCATGCTGTATGTCAGTTGTGTGCAATCAGAATAAACAATGCAATAAGTGATGTTAAATAACCAAATACCACAAAAGTCAATTATTTACCAAAACGAACCAGTTCTAAATGCAAACAAATGCTTTCTGATGTTTGTCCAGTTTTATTTGATGTGGCACTACATAAAAATGAATGTATTATTATGTTTTTCACCATATGATTACATGCAAATGTTGCCTTGCTTCTTGAAATAAGAGTAAATTCTGCTGTGATTGTTCTTCATGGAAAAAAACACAGTTTTGTAATGTTTTGGTAAACACTGTTTCCTGTCCCAGATAACATCTGTCCTTGATGATGTAAGATGAGTTAAGACACTTTATGCAATCTTTATTTGAAACTATTTACCAGCTGTTTGCTGATCCATGATGTGACGTTCTCAGTGGGGTCGTATGTTTTTATTTCTCCTTTAGAGACTGATCTGCCCACTGCTTCCACAAAGTAATAACGTTTTGAAACGCCCACGTGGAAAACGATGCTTTGATTTTTTTAATGAAAGGAAATGTTTTACCCTTAGCCCAATGTAAAAAGGAGATTAGCATATACATGATGTATATATATTTCACCACATTTCAAAAACATATATATATATACACACACACACACACACATATATATATATATATATATATATATATATATATATATATATATATATATATATATATATATATATATATATATATATATATATTTATATATATATATGTGTGTGTGTGTGTATATATATATGTTTTTTTTCTGAAATTAAAATTAATCAGAATAACAAATATTTACATTTTTTTGTAAATGAACAAATGATTTCCTAACTCTTATGAGATTAATACTTTGTGATTTTGGTGTTTGAAAATGAATATAATCATGTCTGAAAGATAGCATTTTTTATTACTCTATGCAGAAAAAGGCTTTGATGGCAACATTTTACTTTAAGATGTCCTTGTTACATTATTATTGTACATACAATTAATTATGCATAATTACTTGTAAATATCCCTAACCTAACTGGCACTCTAAGCCTAACCATATGGTAGTTAATTGATATTACCCAGTAATTAGCCAAAAAAGGACACTAAAACAAGGACACCTTCAAAGACGTGTAAGCTATAACATTTCTATTTTAAAGCAGGAAGAAATGTGGTTAAAAGCTTAACACAGATAATTACGTTTTACTCAAAAAACATTAAAGTAAATCTGTATTAACCTCAAAATGGTGTTACTGCTTGCTAAAATGTTGTTTTCAATATGCTATATCTGCTCTGCACTCTATTGTTTTTCTCCCCATCTGCCACTTGCTGTTTTTATCCAATGCTGTTTACTCAGAGCGTAATCAATATTTGCCGATCGGGTGTTTGTAATATGAGTATGACACAGGTCGTTTCCTAATCTCTCACTTATTAATCAGAGAGTGTTTGTGTGCGCGCGTGATCGCATATATGGCATCACTCGTAAACACTGCGCGCTCCTTCAATACGGGTTTGTTTTTGTCACGCGTTTGTTTTCTGCTTTGTCTCCCAAAAGTGCCACGATATGAGACTTTGAATGCTTTCCTAGAATCTGAGCGCGAAAGAGTTTACACTGATGTATAATTGACTTACTTAGTTAAATATAAATGACCATCAACAGTCTCATTGTCCCTGAGGTGATCCAATAATATCACGTTTATGAATTATGTATCTTGTTTGCCTGTGTAAACTGATAAACTGAACGTTTATGAATGTGCCTCATCTTTCTGATGAGGATCATCCGCACACTAGCCTAAACTTTTTCCTCTTTTCTATTTTCAAACGTGCAGAAACATGATATGGCAAGCCATTTAACATTTATCGTATTGTTATACATTTATCTTAACAAATCGTATTTTTTTCATTCATTCATTCATTCATTTTATTTTTGGCTTAGTCCCTTTATTAATCCGGGGTCGCCACAGTGGAATGAATTGCCAACTCATCCAGCATATGTTTTACGTAGCGGATGCCCTGCAACCTGGAAACACTTATACACTCCCATTCACACACTCACATACACTATGGACAATTTAGCTCACCAAATTCAGCACATGTGAGGGTAAATGGAGCACCTTCTTGCTGTGAGGCGACATTGCTACCCACTGTGCCAATGCGTCGCCCATATTTTATTCATTCTACTATTTATTTTTAGATAGGCCTACTATCTTACTCACTTAGGCTATATATTTGCTACTTTATTCATTATGTAGTAGTACTTTACCACACTGTAAAAAATGTTGGGTTAATAATTTTACCCATTAGAAGAGTTAAAAATATTGGGTCGTTCTTTTGGGTTGCTCTTAACATTTGTTGGTGGGCTATGTTTATATAACAAATTAAACAAATTCAATTTTAAATCACAATTGCTGACTGGCACAGCTGCAACTGAAGATACAGAAGACATTGAAGTATCTCACAGCAATTGGTAACTTTTTGATTTAGTGGCTAATTTTCCAGGGGTCAAATCTCATACATTTTAGTATGGATTGCTCATCTTTTAATGATGGTGGGGTTTGGGGGCAAGCCTCCCTTTTAAAAATCATACATTTTCTTTTATGAATGAAATAGACACTCTTCTATTACGTAAAATTCAATTCTTGTTACAAAATGACTTCAAGCTGTATTACAGATTCATATAATGCTACTTGACCGAAGTGCTTATTGTTAAAGGGCCATGAAACCCACCTCGTTCAGTTAAAGTCTACCTCAGAATTTTTTCAAAAAATGCTTCATGATGAGCGTGGAGCTCTGCGAGCAGAGGAAGGAGTGGGCGTGGCCGTAGTGTATATGTGTGTTAATTTGTTATATCATTATAAAGATGATCATGTTTATATTAAGAGTAGTAGCTGATAAAAGCTCAAAATTATCCAGTCTTCCCACACAGTTAAAGCTGACAGGTGCTAACACACAAATCTTGTCGAAAAAAAATCCATCCAGCATCCGGCCACTGCTTGAGTAAGGTTGTCAGTTGTCATGTGCGTTAGCAAACATCCTTGAATGATTTTTACATGTAATCTACTGTGGTTATTTTCATAACGGAAGTCAAATAAAATGATAAGTACAGTGTCTATGTAATAGTTATATAATTATAACTATTACAGGAGAGCAAAAACTTGGACTAGGAGAGCAAAAACTTCACGTTGATATGGCGCTATGTAAACAAAATTACCTATGCGCTTGTTAAGTCATGGTGACGTATGGAATACTGTTTCCGGGTCCAAGCCGCTACTCATTTGAATTGAGAAAATATTTGTTTATGACCACTTTTTAGTCAAATCACACATTAAAAAGAATTTTATATAAAAGCATGGTGTACACAACAGACTTGCTTCATAACGGACACCAATATTTTAACAATAAAAAATGGATAACTTTCTGCCAATTGGATATTAGGCATGGATATATATTGCAATCGTGATTTTTTTTTTATTAGTATTACGTCGCTTTGTAAACGTTTATTATTACCATTTGTTGAGTCTCCGCATACAGTTTAATACCCAGTTTGGACCCAGAAGCCGCTTCACGTGACGTCACGCTTAACAAGCGGATTAGGGGGCACCCCGCCTAATAAGCTCCAATGTTGCGAGTTGCTTCCAAGCACATCTACAGTACAACTATAGCCCAAATGTTGATCACACTACAAATAAATCATAACTATGCTATTTGAAGAGAAAATAACTATTCATTGTTTACCTGGGGTGCATGATTATCAGCTCACCTCTGACAAGTTTTCAAGTTTGAGTCGTTCATTGTCATGACACAGCAGTATCTTAAATCCCTCCTGTTTTCCTGGAATTCTGTATATGGCCCTTCAGATAAAAAATGCCCCGCCTTACTAAACCTCTAAAATAAAGCAGTTAAATGTAATGTCAAACCTCAAAACTTTATTGCATGAAGAAACAACCTCATCGTCATTACAAACTCTGTGAATGCCTAGGTTTTCCCTTATCAGTGTGGAGTTTTCATCAATGTTTAATCAGAAGTGACTACTCATTTTTTGACTACAGTAATGGATATATTTTTTAATGCTAAAGGTAGATGCATAAAAGTTAAAGCAGCAGATTCTTATTGTGTGTTTTTGTTTGGGTGGTGTGTGTGTGTTGGAGTGTGCATGTGTGTGCCAGTAGTTTTTGTTGTATAAAAATGGTTTTAACTGGCGGGTCTAAATTGACCAAAAGTACAACAGCTGTATCCTAAATTTCTACAGCCTTTATTAAAATATGAAAATAGATTTTTTTTAATGTTGGGGTCATTTTGGAAAAAAAAGTCACCAACTTCAAGCTAAAAAAAACATTGTTTAGGGTTTTTATTCTGTGATAAAATTATGTTTGGGTCATTGAGACCCCTAACTTCTGTGTCAATTGCACATGTATGGTCCAGCACAGCCTTCGTGCGGTCGCATAGCCCTCGCCATGGGTGATGCTGACACTGATGCGTACTTCTCAAAAAATTTAACTTCATGTCGCAACGACGCATAGCACAAGCTCTGTGATTGGTTGGATTGCCGTGATGAGTGTGGGCGATGCTGAAAACGGTGGGCCTGCTAGAGCAAGTGTTCACAATTGTCGAGTCCTGGGAAGGAGCTCCAGATGGAAACTTTTGTTTTGTTTTTACCTAATGATTAAAGTGGTTGCACGTCTGCCAGTTCCCGCCTCCTGAAAGGGCGGAACGAACTTCGTTGGTTTAGAGCGCCAGTTAAGCTTGCGCCGCTACTGACTTGTACAGTAAGGTAGCATTCGGAAAAAACAAAACACCTGTGAAGAAAGTCAACATAAAGACCTACTGCCAGCTAGCAGTTCGGATGTGTTATTGCAGAGCAACATAAACTGCATGCAGAAGTATAAATGCATAACTACGGATGGCATGCAAGGCATGCACCATGGGTCATGGCGATCACTCGACGCAGAAGTATAAATCAGCCTTAAGTCAATAGAAGTTCTGAGCAAGAAAACCCATAATTAGTCATTTTTTACTTGTTCAAACTACTTAATTAAAATGAGCTGAAACAACACAATTCCTGAGATTTCATTGGGACAACTTAGTTTTTTAAAATTTGTTAAAGTTGTTAAGTTAACTTAATCGATTTGTATTGGGACAACATGAATGAATTGTGTAGAACCCTGCATTATTTACAGTGTATGATTGGCTTATGTCTTTCACGTGATGAACAAATGACTCAAACCCAATAGAAGACTCGAAAAAAGAACTAATCCACTACCCGACTTGCACAATATGCGCATGCGTGAATGAACGTATCCCTTTCTTAGAGGACTCCTCGTTCCCGACAGATTAAAAATTCACTCAAAATGAAGGAATAGTTCAGAAGGAGGACCCATTACTACCGAGAACCCTTGGTTTAGCCTGTATGTAAATGTTGAAAGGGCTTGCCATAAACACAGAGCTGTGTGACAAGCGCGAGACTCACACAGGCCTCTGTCCTCTGAGTTCCCTAATTCCAGGGAAGCGTTTGAAATTCAGCTTAGTGAAGGCCACTTTTTTTGTTCCGGTGTTTCTCAGAAATGCGCAGGGTAAAGTAATCGCAGCCTTCAGTTAGGACGGTTGAATTCATACCCATAAACTGATGTGTGTGCGGTCCAGTGGCTCAGAAAATTCACGTGTGGTGCCAGAAACGCATCAGCGCCCGTAAAAGCATCTCGTCCGCAGATAAAAATGCCTCATCGGGCTCGCAGGGTGTTTGCATTAGATTTAAAGAGTCGAAGCAGCTCGGAAATGAACGATGTGTCGCACTGCATTGAATTATAGCGGTGGTCACCGGCTTCCCCTGAACTCCAGAGGAAATCTATACTTGAGGGTTGCTGTAAATGCTGTGGCTGCTCCTCCATGGAGACCGGTTTTTGGATGGTGTGGCATTCTATAGCCTGTGGATTCGTGATGGGTTGGTCTGCGTTCTGCTTCCCTTTTGGTTTTAGCAGATGAATAGGATATGGACAGGAAGGCTGACAGAGGAATGGCGCTTTTCTGATGCTCTGCTGGAGTTCATGTTAGGACATGAAATGCAATTAGTTTTCTCATTCTTCAGTTTGAGCTCAAATGATGTTTGCAAATCATTTTGTTAGTTCTAGTCAGTGGTAACAAAGTTTAGTTAGCTTTGATATCAAGCATATGGATGTCTGTTTCTGCCTCAATGTAAAAAGAATTTGAATTAAATAGGATATCTAGTTTAAATCATTGACTATAAATAAAACAAATACATAAATAAAGGATAATAAAAAAGTTCGATAAAATGTTTGCTCAATTGTTCTCATCAAAATATTACTTTAATTATTAATTTCTTACTTGTATTTGTAAAATATTAACTCAAATTTGTGAGATACAAATTGAAATGCAATCATGGTTGCATTTAAATGTAGTCCCAACGTGAGGTAAACTAATAGCCTACGCTGTAAAAAGTTTATCTGTAAAATTTACGGTAAAAAAACAGCAGCTGTGGTTGCCAGTGTTTTACCGTTAAAAATACAGTACAAACCATAAAAGTAATTTCTCATTTTTACAGTAAACTACTGTATTTCATTAATTTATAAATGTAATATGTCTGTATAATGAATTACCAACATCTACACATCTTTTGTTACACAGATAGACATGCTAACACAGCCATTTGCAGGTGGTGATGAGGAAGTTACATATTGAATCATCATTCACAAGCAACTTTTCCCACAAGCAGCAAAGTGTATCAGTGTATAGAAGGTGCTCAGTGTCATTCACACAGCTACTAAACACCAGTATGGTAACACGCATAAAATTAAAGTGAGGAAACTGTCAGGAAGTTATTCGCCGTATATATTAAGGATTCATACTGTTAACCAGTTTATGGATTTTTACCGTAGCATTTTTACAGTTTTTTACCGTTGAAATCATGGCCATTTTATACAGTGTATTTGTGAGAAAAAAACTACTATGTTATATCAAGTCATATGGTGAGATATGAAGTTAAAATTTAAGAGTCAAATTGCAAATATTTGAGAAGAATCTCTTGGAAACATTCATACACACTCACTCACTACGGACAATTTAGCCTACCCAATTCACCTGTACCACATGTCTTTGGACTGTGGGGGAAACCGGAGCACTCGGAGGAAACCCACGCAAACTCCACACAGAAACGCCAACTGACCCAGCCGAGGCTCGAACCAGCGACCTTCTTGCTGTGAGGCGACAGCACTACCTTTTGCACCACTGCATCGCCCTGCTTGGCATTTAGTCATTTAAAAAGCTTTTCACTTGAATGTTTAATACTGAATAAGTGGAAGTGCTGAAGGTAATACATAAAGGAAAGAATTTAAGCACTTAGTGAAGGTGTCGAAGGTCGAAAACACTTGAGTTCAGCAGTAAATTATATTTACATGAATGTACAATAGGTAAATAAAGGGATCAGGAAGAAGATTTAAACATGTGCGTAGTCTTTCTCCAGTCAACTGTGTACAGTAATGCACAGGGGAAACTTTATCAGAGCAAACCATCACAGCTCCACACCTTCAAATCCGGATATCTCTCTTATCGTTTCCTGATCCTGTGTTTGTATGGCTTGATTGTTCTGTTCATAAAGCATAAAGATGGGTGAGGGGTCACAGTCTCTCTGCTGTTGACTAGATCACATCCTCAAATGACCTTCTAAAGAAGTCTTACAAGGCATTATTTTGGATTTAAAAACTGTGTGTCCATAACATAATGTAAGAAACCAGACCATGCTATAACTATTGTATGGGTTTTAATGCTGTTTTGCTGGTTTAAGATGGTTCTGGTCATGAGCTGATTTAAGCTCAAGGTCTTTTGCTGGCCCATTCAAAAATCTGATATATGGCCATATATGAACATTAAATAAAATGATAGTTAATTTATTCAAATGTACATTTTTCTAACAGTTGAAAGAAAAAAAAAATATATATATAAATCATTTCTGCAATATTTTGAAATATATGTTGAATATATGACATATTTTATATGCTGGTTTAAGCTGGTTCTTGCTGGACATGTGCCGGTTCTTGATCAGGATCAGCATGGCCATCAAAGAACCAGCAAGATCCAGCTTAAATCAGCATCAAAACCGTTTTTTTCAGCAGGGGAATCAGTGTCAAATCTTTTGTAATGTTTTCATTTTTAGAAGTTCCACTGTCTAATCTTGTAACATATGTGTCCATTCAAATGAGGCTTTCAGGTTTCTGTCATAAAGAGGAGAAAGCTTGTTCATCTGGCATGAACAAAACCATTGTGGAATTCATTTTTTTTTTTATTTATTCATTTTTGGGGATCTCAAAAATAGGCTTGTTGCAGTAGCATGCACTAATGAAGTATATAGTCTTTATTTTCTATTTGATTATGAAATTAAGCTCAGAGGTTTTGATTTGAGGAGAGTAGAGCTATTGAGAAAACGTACTCAATAGGGTATATGCCGAAGCATGCTAATAGGACTTGAAATTTGCCAGTAACCTGGTTAAGCGCTTCAGGTCAACTGTATGCCAATGCAAAAATCGGCGCATTTAAGGTCATTTTCTTTAAAAATCAGCAATCTCCACTGGCTGAGTGATATCTGATATAAAGTGGGTCTCAGATTGTACAAGAAACACTGCAATAAATTACATTTCCCCCACCATGTTTTTATAATATGAGCAGTTATTTTACCCCATTATATTCAATGGAGCTTCTGCACTAGCCTGCCGATTCTGACGGGCGTGTGCGAGTAAACGGCTTTTTGTCTCGTTTTACGCTTGAACAACTAAATGAATGCCAAAGTTTATTGAACTGAATGTATTTTAATTACATTACAACATCGATGCTGTAAAAGGAACCGCATAATATGGAAAAAACTCACAATAACAGGTCACCGGAAGTTTATCAGTATGGGAAAAACACTAGCTTGGCATATACCCTATAGAGTGGAGGGATACAGCATTTGTGGTAAAATTGAAATGAATTAAATTATTTTCACCATTATTATTTTTCTTTTATCCTTATATGAATAAGAGTTTCTGCTGAACGATTTCCTTGATAAGATCCAAGAGGATTTGAGCTAAAAATATAGCGCACAGAAACATTAATGCTAGTTTATGTATAAAACATATTAGATAAAGTAATAACAAAGACTATCCTTTAAAGGATTTAGGTAACAAAAAAAAAAGAACATGTATTTTTTTTATCATTTGTTATAGTCTATTTAATACATTTTTGAAAAGGCGCCATTGCGCGTGACGTCATGTCATTCATTCGTTGGACAACTGAAGGACGTCAGTTGTTAAATTTCGACGATGACTTCTGGTTTTGTCAAACGTCAAAAACACTTGAGATGAAGAAAATTGTGACTTCAGCACCGTAGGTTCGATTTACAAAGTGCAAATATGACATGTGGATTAAATATTTTTTTCGTGTTAGGCGCGAATATGATTTGTAAACATAACGTTAGTGCACAATGGCGACGTACATAAAGGCGAAGTACATGAGTGCGTCCTCAGTAACATCTGAACTGTTATATAAATTGGTAGCATTTGAACATCAAACGAAGAGGATCAGCTCAAGAGGAGAACAGGAAGGCTGAAAGATTCAAAGTTCATATCTCCATCTCTGTGAGTTGCAGAAATAGTTACAAACATGACAAACATTTGGACCTCGGATTTTTAAATAGCAAATTTTCAATGCGCTGGCACTAAATTGACACTTTTTAGTTAATAAAAGTATATTTCTCAGCATAATCAATGCATTATTCGTAATTTAAGTAGAAATAGTACTTTATTATAGTAATAGGCTAATTTATTTATTTTTTGTGTTTGTTAGTTTTATGTACAAGCAAGTGTGCTAAGTGTTCAATGATAACATTTCATTTTAGAAGAAAAGCTTTCAATAGTTGCTGTCTCTCCCTCCAGCCAATATGGATATGTGATTTTGATGAAACCATTCTGCACTTTAGCTACCCATAAGATTTGTTTGACCTATCAAATGGTTTCTATAATCAAAACATACTGGAGCCATTTGAAGTCTTCATAAAATGCTGTATTTTTAAAAGCTATATGGATGACTGTGACTTTAAATTTGGCCAAGTTGTAATCTAAACAAAATGCTATTGTCTATTTGAAAAAAGGAGAAGCTGTGTTTTGCTTCCTGTTTCAGCTGAAATGATATCATCATACTGAATAATGGTTCAAGGCACTTCGGGGCAGATTTAAAAAGAGTATCCAAACACCACACTTAAATAAATATCTTCTTTTCTAAGCTTATATTAAAGTGCAATGGCATTAAAATTCGAAGCCACCACTGATTTTTAATGGAACAACAAAAAGTACGTCATTGCTACTTGTAATCTTCCTGGCTGCCTGTGAGATCAGACACAGCTTGTCCAACATTATGCCGCTCTGTTACACCCTAACCTTAAAGCCAGACTAACAGCTGCAGTGAATGAATGTAAGAACAAAGAGCTGTGTCTGAGCTTTAGATTTAGCATGGCCTACTGCAGTCATCTGACTCTGTGCATTACCGTGGAAATGAGCTCACCCCTCTGTTAGGAAGTGTATACAATTTCAGGCCACACAGTGTTTGCACACAGATGTCAGTTTCAATGACATGAAGCTCCGGTGTGTGAGATTGTGTTGTAAGAGAAGGCAATGTGTAGTGGAAGTGGGTTGATTGTAGTTAGAAAAAAGGAAACTTTTTTTTTTCTAGGATTGACTTAAAGGGTCATTTGGGTCAGTTGTAATCTATTTTGTCCTTTTGAAAAACAGTTAAGCCTTACCAGAGCCAAAACATGCTTTCAAAAGCAGCCATCACGAAGCAAGCCAATACACTAAGATACTGCACATACGCATATAAAGTAAGCTGTACATTAAATAAAGTGATAAACAGTCACTGCTATTTGAATGTATGCTTCAGCCAGCAGTGTAATGTGGAAAACAATGGAAATAATCTGCTTGAGATTTGTACGTAAGCCTTGAACATTGTAGGCATCTTTCTCAGAAATTCATACTGCGCTATACTGTATATACAGTAGATATACTATACATTCTGTATGCATGTTTTTAAT
Source organism: Danio aesculapii (assembly GCF_903798145.1). Classification (NCBI taxonomy): domain Eukaryota; kingdom Metazoa; phylum Chordata; class Actinopteri; order Cypriniformes; family Danionidae; genus Danio; species Danio aesculapii. Next base: position 40,908,867 of record NC_079438.1, read on the forward strand.
CAGCGACCTTGTTCTCTTAATCCCTCAGCTGTACATCATACTGTGCACAAATTCTGCATTTTTATCATTTTAATCATGGCCTCTTTTTGTGGATTTAATGATGTTTCTTTTTTATAGACATTAATAAAAATAAATATAAATGGAAAATTCCAACAGAAAATTACTTGGATGAGGTAAAAATGTCTGGTATAACCATAAAGAGGTTTCATATTTCAGCATCAAATTATATTTCTGAATTAGATTTTCATGTTTACATTATTTTTATTTGTATCTTATTAACTTTTTTGAAAAGTAAGCAATGAGTACAATACTAAATAAATATAGTAAAAAGTATAAATAATAAAACATATTATGTAAATAAAAGTAAATTCAATGCCAATGTCAACCTTGACATGAGAAAAATTAGGTTTTCACCTAACTGTTTCTGCATTATTTGTGTAAGTATTTTACAGTGCTTTAAAAATACTCACAAGTGGCATTTTCACATTGGTCACATCCATAACGGAGAGAAAAGCTTTTTCCTCATAAATGCTAAACAATGTCAAATAAAATAAAATCCCTCGTTATTGTTCTATAGTGAGCCTTATCCTTTTGATAATCGTTATTTCTTTTGGGTTGTGCAGTTTAATTCACAGAATTACTATAAAGTATGTTGTATACTGTAAACTCGCCAACTTTTTTCATCACATCCATAACGCATGTTTATTTTCGTCATTTAAATTCGAAAAATTGATACAGATTGATATTTTTCTGCTCCCATAACTCTTTGGTTAGTTGTTTTGAAAAATATAAACAGATGTTTTAATATAAAGTTAACATACTTTCTCTGTGAATTGATGTTTTGAGATTTTACTGCAAATGTCACATCCATAACACTGAAACTTTGCTTAAATACATTGTTATGACAAAGTAACATTTAGGCATAATGGGGTAAACTAATTAGGAGAAAGTCATGAACACCCAATGAATTTATGTGGGTTTCTTTAATTGAAAAACCACCACCTTATAGGGCTTCACACTTCCTGCAAGTTTAGCTAGTATCACTTCTATAATTTTTGCTTTTGCATGATACGATTTGTAACATTAGTTACTCTTATTTTGGAATTATATAATTTGAATTGAGGAGGTCTGCATGTATTAGACTCATTTTCCCAGGCAGTACTTATAGTAGTTCCCCCTCAGTCGATCAGTTCGAGTTATGTTGACTTCATTGACTTGGGGATTTGCTAAGGAGACCAATCACTCTGATTTATATGGAAACGGGCTAATGAATTCATATGAAAGGTGTAGCCACTCCGCAATCAGGAGTATAAAGCTCAAACGGAAGCTCATTACACTTTAGCTTCAGAACCAAGTCGTCTCTTGTACAGCAAGCTACTTCAAGTTCGAGTGCAAGCTGGATTCCAGTGTGAGAGTGGTGCATTAAACTGGGGTTCTTTTCCTGTCCCTGGGCACTTTGCTGGAATTCTTCTGCAAACTTCTGCAAGTGATTGCCACAAAAAGAGTAGTCTTAAGGGAGCAACATGGCCAGCATTACGTTTTTTTTTCTAAAGACACAGTTTCAGCTGTGTGTTTCTGGATATGGTGGTTCCCTTTTACCGGATGACAGTTGTAATCGCTGTGTTACATGTCTAACTTTAGCATGTGATGCATTGCTCACAAAAAGCACATGCCTACACTGTTACAAGTGTGAGCACCCTTTGTTGTTCCCCAGACTGTGATGAGCACTTAGGGCAGTCTGGACAGTGTGACGAAGTCCCCAGGTAATCCTTGTGGCTCTCCTGCTTCACGTCAGCACAGCCCATCCAGGCTTTGGACAAGTGTGTGGGATGTTCTTTGGGGCAGCTCCATGCCTTTCATCCCCTTTTTTTGGAGGATCTTTAGGTATAGAGTGTGTTTTTCTCCACCCAAACATGGAGCTTCTCCCCCTCCATCACCCTTGATGGCAGCCAGGGATACTGTACATGTCCATTCCTCAGGTGGGAAGCGATTGTGGAAATCTTGTCTGGTGAGATGGGCCATGTAAGTTTTTTGTCCCTCTTGGCCAGAGCTTACACAGTGCTGGTCAGGCTGGTTCGGCTTTGCATGCTCAGCCACTATGCCCCAGGAGCCCTGGCTGAGCTGCACATGAACGGTCGCTTTCCACATGATACGGACGGCTGACTTGATGGTGAGTGCAAAGTCAGAAGCCGTTTATGTTCTGGGATTGATGGCCACTCTGGTGGCTCAGGAACAGTGACTCAGTAACAATGTCAGGGACTTTGCCCAGGAGTTCTTGACAGTTAAAGAGCAGCCAAGTGCAGGAAGAATGTGCCAGTGGCCAAAGATAACTGCTAAGCCCTCAGTCACCTCCACATCAACTGCTTCCCTTCGAGGCTGTCCACCTGCATCTTGTGCTCTGCCACCGCAGCCCTCTGCGGCTCACCAGTTGTGTTGAGCTCAGTGCAGGAAGGCAACGTTCACAGTTTCAGAACGCTAAAACTGGTCCCGGAGGTGGGAGGAGCTGCTGAAGCCCTGCTGGAGGCTGGTGGAGCTTGCCCTTACATACCATTCATCAGGACTCGCTGCTGTATGAGGCAGGTACTCACAATCCTCATACTAGCCCCTCCCTGACATTTTCCCCTGAGACCTTCCGGGGTTGTGCTTTCTTTTTTTCAGTTCAAGCTGGAGAGTGGGATGATGCCATCCACACTGAATGTCTACATTGCTGCCAGAGAGTTCCTCCAAGCCCCCTTCACATGACTCAGCAGAGGAACCAGGTGGTAGGTATGTTACGTTGTAGGTATGCATGCATTCTAGGGTATGATGCCAGGTATGTGGGGTCCCCTTTCCCCGTACAAAGGTTGACCCGTGTCTTCCCTACCAGTTAACCATCTTTCATATGTATGTGGTCCCATATGTCCTATATGAGAACTCCCTCTGTCACAGGTCTCCCCATCCGGGTAGCAGTGATCTCCGCAGCATCCTTCCCCATCTATTTAGCTAGGTGTATGTGGTGAGTATGACCCCATTACCGTGAGTATGGTAATAAATGCAAGGGACATTGTGTGGTTACATTTTAAGTGGTGGTTAAACGCTCACGCTATGAATTAGCTTGCAAAAACACTACAGATGATTCAACAATGGCCAGATCTAACAAGTAACATTTCTGTTGACCATCCTGAAACATGATCAGAAAGTCTTTATATCACAGTCAGGCACATATTGTTTGAGTGTTTTGTGGAAGAATTAAAACCCTCACAGTAATTATTTGCACTCACACACATGCTCTCAGACATAATTAAGATTAAAGTGCAGATTAAATCGCATATTGAAGTTGTAGTGCACAAGGAACCAAAAAAAGCCACAATTTCAAGCAGTGTTAAAACAAAAGTAAAAAAACTAAAAAGAAAAAACATCGAATGTGAAATGTCACAGGGAATTCTGGGAATGTAAATGTATTCAGTATATACCCACTGCAAAAATGCTTTTCTTACTTGTTTTTGTCACGTTTCTAGTTCAAATATCTAAAAATTCTTAAATCAAGAAGCATTTTCCAAAGAAGTAAAAATATTGTTTTTAATAATTAAATGTAGGGCTGCACAATATATTGTTTCAGCATCGATATTGCAATGTGCGCATCTGCAGTAGTCACATCGCAAGATATGCAATGTTTGGTCTGAATTATAGTTGACCAGAAGCTATAGAATTGTATTTCATTACTGTATTTATACAGAGTTTATGTGATTTATGCAACACAAAAAATAAGTTTTTATTACTTTGAATTTTTGTCTTGTTTCTTGTCCAATTATTTACATTTCAAAATGAAAACAAGATAATTTTGTTTACCCCATTGCCAGATAATTTTGCTTGTTTCATAGTATTTTTTCCCTTTCTATGGAAGTCAATGGGTGCCAGCAGCCAACATTATTCGAAATATCTTATTATTCAAAATATCTTATTATTTATAAAGGTTTAAAACCAAACCATGTGAGGGAAGGCAAATGATGAGCTATTCTTTTGTGTAAACTATCCCTTTAACCACTTTACAGTTTTGTTTAACAGTGTTTGTACAATTTTAATGGTAAAAATAACTGTCATTTTTACAGTATAAAGCTTGTACCTGTGAGAAATAATGACATTTTTGAGAAATTCTGAGAAACAAATTCTATTGTGAATTATGAGAAAAAAAAGTCATCCAGACTGCAGAACCTCCCTTGTTTCCTTACAGTTGTGTTCACAGTTTCTGATTCCTCCCTTCAATTCATGTCCTGTTATTCTTAAGCTGTGGTTGTTTTTGCACAGTAATAAGCGGGTGGGGTCTCGCCGCTCATATCCTTTGCGTATGTGTGAGACAGACACTTAGCATTTACGCTAGGGGTCAATGCGGCTACTATGAGCTCTGGGATGTTTGTGTGTAAAGGGACGGTGTGTATTCCACTGAGACTGTGTCCCAGAACCACAGTATCTCGGGTTATTGTGTGGATGTTGTGTCTGTTTGGCCACTAGCTTGCCCTCAAATGACATTGTTGAGAGGTGTTTTTTCCTTATCCTGCCTGGTTCTTTGTCTGTTTAGAGGGGTCTACAATTATGGTTGTGGATTACTGTAATTCAGCCTACATTAAATCATGTTTTACAGAAGTCCCAGTCTTAATTATCCAGGTTGTAGTTCAGTCGAACAATTTGAATGCTATAGTTTGGCCAAATGACTAAACATGTGAATGATAAGTTCAATTTAATTCATGTTTGTTTCTATAGCGCTTTTACAATGTATATTGTCAAAGCAGCTTAACATAGAAGTTCTAGTAAATTAAAACTGTCAGTCCAGTTTTCAGAGTTGAAGTTCAGTTTATTTCAGTTCAGTGTGGTTTAAAGTGTGTTGAAAGTCTAATACTGAAGAGCAAATCTATCGATGTGCAGCTCCGCAAGTCCCAGTGAACCAGAAACATATACACATTTTTTTGGTGCAAACAAACAATTGAACAGAACTGCAAACGTGAACATATTCTAATTTTTGCAGAGCAGTAAGTGCATTTCATGTAACAATTTACTAATACAGCACAATTTGATCAAAATTTGTTCAAAACCTTAGGTTCATCTCTCAAAAGTGAGCATTTACGTTACTGAATGAATAACAAGTGTATGTGTCATTGATCAAAGCAATGCTTAGCCTTGTTGTCAATAAAACCACTTATAACCAAGTCGTTTTTCAGCAAAACATAAGAATCACAATTAGGCCTGTGCGATTAATCGCAATCGAATCGCAATTTGAAACATCGCGATTAGTTAATCGCAAGAGGCTGCAATATAAAATATATATGTATATATGTAACGATTAACATCAGAGGTGAAGTGCTTCAAAACCAGTCCGCCATGCTTCAGAAAATTAAACATGCTAGAGACTATGCCATTACTCAAGAAGAAAAGATTGAATCTTATGTCATGATAAGGAAATCGTGCTGAAATCTTGTGATCTGGGGCTTTATAACTGGCCAATTGAGTGAGCATACTTTCGTTCTGCCCAACCAGAATTCCGCTACTGAACGATGCCCACAATTAAAAAAAAAAAAAAGAAAGCGAACAGGAAAGAGCAGATAAGTGGGATAATGGTGTCTGCTGCTTCAGAAACATTAATAGACAAATTAATATAAATGAAAAACAGCATTTGTAATATGGGAATATTTTGGTTTCAAAGTCACAGTGTCACGGATTGGTCAGGCTCTCACGATCCCCACTCACGAAGATCACCATCACCTGACTTCTAATGAGCACACAGCTGCATCACATTCACGAGCACCAGATAAAAGCACAGCACTCCAGTCGCTCATTGTCCGGGCTCGTCTCGACGAAAGCGGACAACTGAGCGACCACTCAGCGTAGTCATCCTCAGCTAAAACAAACGATTTACTTACCTGTTCTCTTTGTATTCCTCCTAGTCTTCCTGGTCCTCCCGAATCGTCCTGTCTTCCAGTCCTTCCAAGTCTGTGTCATCCTCTGTCAGCTGTATCTGGTGTGTGCTGTCCATCCTCGTGTATTCCTATTACCCAGCCACGGAGGAAAAGACCCCAACATCATTCCTGATCCTCCTGGCTATCCTTCATGTGCTCCTTGTTGTCATTTAATAAACACCCTAACGTTTCCTTACCTCTGTCTCCTGTCCGCTTCATAACAGAAGCCCGGACCTTTAACGACGACAACATGAGCACCCCCGATCACTTTCAAGAGCTGGTGGACCAGTTGAAGCGGATTCTACAGCCACCAGCTCCACTTTCCAACGCACCACCAGCACCGAGCACTTCCGCCTCCACAGTTTCTTCTTCGGCCCTTCCTTCCAGTCCCATGGCCCGACCAGCGCCCTACTCAGGCGGAGCGGGGGAGTGCAATGGTTTTCTGTTACAATGTTCCCTCATATTCGAAATGCAACCTTCTCTATATCCCACAGATAAGTCAAAGATCGCCTACATCGTATCACTACTCTCTGGACCTGCACTTAAATGGGCTGAGACGATCTGGAACCAAGCCGGGCCGGTCATGAATTCCATCACTACCTTCACGGAGTATTTCAAAGAGGTGTTTGGACGTTCTGATGGGGAAGTAGCCGCTGGAGAGCAGCTGTATCATCTAAAGCAAGGTACTCTATCTACACAGGAATATGCTCTCCGGTTTCGCACTCTAGCAGCTGCAAGTGGATGGAATGAGAGATCGTTGTTGACCACGTACCGGCTCGGCTTGGAACCCACTCTCCGAATCCAGCTGGCCACATTAGATGATACTATGGGTCTGGAGAGATTCATCCAACATTCTCTCCGATGTTCCGATCGTCTCCGTTCCTATCAACAGGACACCATCACCCCCTCGTCTGCACTCCTCCAATCGCCTGAGTCAACAGCCTCTCCAGAACCAGAACCCATGATAATAGAGTCTGGAAGACTGACATCAGCGGAACGACAGAGGAGGCTGACCCGGGGTCTGTGTCTATACTGCGGTGTCAGTGGACACACCCGTATGGAGTGTCCCCTTCGTCCCATTCGGACTTCAGTGAGTGTATTCAGTACGAATATTGAACAATGTAAACCACTTACTACCACCGTACAAATAACTACTGCCTCTATTTCTCTCCTTGTCACAGCCCTCATCGACTCCGGGTCAGCAGGGAACTTCATCTCCCAATCCCTCTGTCGTCAACTCCACCTACGTACTGAGGCGTCCTCGCATATATACCAGATACAACCGATAACCCAGTGCACTCGATCTTCGACCCGTATCCATCGACAATGCGAAGACATCCTTCTTCAAGTGGGGTTGTTACATCAAGAGAGGATTCAATTTCTGGTTCTGGAGGGTGCAAATATGGACATCATTCTAGGGCGCCCGTGGCTGGTGAAGCACGATCCCATCATCTCTTGGGGCACAGGAGAGATAAAGAAATGGGGATCTGGATGTACACCTACCTGTTTTCCAAATCTCCCTCTTCAAGGTCGGAACCCCATTTCTTTGTTTACAACATCGGTCGAGAGTCCTCCTGAGAAGCAGTCTATCCACATTCCTAAGGAGTACAGCTCCTTTCATGATGTCTTCTGCCCCAAGAGAGCTTCCCAGCTACCGCCGCATCGGCCATGGGACTGCGCGATCGACCTAGTTCCAGATGCCCAGTTGCCAAGAGGTAGGATCTACCCGCTCTCGCTTCCAGAGAATCAGGCAATGGAAGATTACATAAGGGAGGCTCTGAGTCAGGGGTACATACGTCACTCAAAATCACCAGCCGCCTCAAGCTTCTTCTTTGTGGCCAAGAAGGACGGAGGGCTGCGTCCATGCATCGACTACAGGGTCCTAAATAACGGTACAGTAAAATACCGATATCCCCTTCCTCTGGTACCAGCCGCTTTGGAACAGCTCCGAGAAGCTAAAGTCTTCACTAAATTGGACCTCCGCAGCGCGTATAATCTGATAAGAATACGTGAGGGGGACCAATGGAAGACAGCATTCGTGACCCCTACTGGCCACTATGAATATGAGGTCATGCCTTACGGTCTGGTCAACGCCCCCTCCGTATTCCAAAACTTCATTCATGAAGTCCTCCGGGAGTTTCTTCACCACTTTGTAATAGTGTACATAGATGACATCCTCATTTACTCCCGGAGTGAGGCCGAACATCGCCAACACGTTGCGGAGGTCCTACACACATTGAGAGAACATCACCTCTACCTCAAAGCGGAGAAATGCTCATTCCACCAGAAGTCGATTCATTTCTTGGGATACATCATTGACCAAACCGGTATACGTATGGATGGGAAGAAAATTGAGGCTGTTCTATCCTGGTCAGAACCCACTTCCATTAAGGAGCTCCAGAGGTTTCTTGGGTTTGCTAACTTTTATAGACGGTTTATCAAGGACTACAGCAGGATTACATCACCTCTCACTAATCTCCTCAAGGGTAAACCCAAAGGACTGGAGTGGACCAAAGAAGCAGCCGCAGCCTTCCGCCTTCTTAAGAAGGAGTTCACAAGGGCCCCACTCCTGACTCATCCTGACCCAAATCTTCCTTTCGTGGTGGAAGTGGACGCATCCACCACCGGCGTCGGGGCAGTATTATCCCAACATCATGATACACCGCCCCGACTGCATCCCTGTGCCTATTTCTCTCGGAAGTTGAGCCCGGCGGAGCAGAATTACAGCATAGGAGACAGGGAGCTTCTAGCAATCAAGCTAGCCTTGGAGGAGTGGCGTCACTGGTTGGAGGGAGCCAAACATCCGTTCCAGGTGATCACAGATCACAAAAACCTCCAATATATCAAAGAGGCCAAGAGACTATGTCCACGTCAAGCCAGATGGTCACTTTTCTTCTCACGTTTTGATTTCTCCATTTCCTATCGTCCAGGACCCAAGAATCTAAGAGCAGACGCTCTCTCTCGTTTACACGAGCATCACGATCATGAAGAACTCCCAACGAAGATTCTTCCCGAACACATCTCCATTTGTCCGATCACCTGGAACGCTCCTCCAGTCGTTGCCACTCCGGAAGCCCCTGCTCCGCCGGGATGCCCTCCTCATCGGCAGTTCATACCACCTGAACACCGGGTAGATCTGATCCACTCCTTACATACCTCGCTAGGCACTGGACATCCAGGGATCAACAATACTCTCTCGCTAGTATCCCAACGATTCTGGTGGCCAAACATGGCAAGGGATGTGAGGCAATATGTTCAGGGCTGTAAGGACTGTGCCCAATCCAAGAGCCCACGTCATCTACCCGCTGGAAAGCTCCATCCCTTGCCGATTCCGAACCGTCCCTGGTCACACCTAGGAGTGGACTTTATCACTGACCTCCCTTCGTCAGAAGGTAATACCTGTATTCTAGTCATCGTAGATAGATTCTCAAAGTTTGTCAAACTAATCCCTCTGAAAGGTCTTCCCACAGCCTTTGAAACAGCCGACAATATCTTTAATCAAGTCTTCAGGTCATTTGGTATTCCAGAAGATATTGTGTCGGACAGAGGTCCACAGTTCATCTCACGTCTATGGAAAGCCTTCTTCAAGCTCCTAGGTGTGGCCGTCAGCCTCTCTTCTGGATATCATCCCCAAACCAACGGGCAGACAGAGAGGAAGATTCAGGAGGTGGGACGGTTCCTGAGGACCTTCTGCAGTGGTCACCAGAGCTCCTGGAGCCAGTATTTGGGCTGGGCAGAATATGCCCAAAATTCACTGCGGCAACCCTCCACCGGACTCACGCCATTCCAGTGCGTCCTGGGCTTCCAACCACCGCTCTTTCCCTGGGATGGCGAACCATCTGATGTCCCCGCAGTGGATCACTGGTTCCGGGAGAGCGAGAGAGTCTGGGACGAGGCTCATCAACATCTGCAGAGGGCAGTCCGTCGAAGCAAGGTAACCGCCGATAGAAGAAGGTCTGAAGAACCCAGATACACACCCGGACAAAAGGTGTGGCTATCCACCCGGGACATACGCATGCGACTGCCCTCTCGCAAGTTAAGTCCCCGATTTGTTGGTCCCTTCACCATCGTGGAACAGGTTAACCCCGTCACCTACAAACTACAATTACCCTCTCACTACCGTATTCACCCTACATTCCACGTATCACTCCTGAAACCCTATCACGATCCTGTTCTTCCCTCCACAGAGCCTGACCACGAAGAGGAACCCCCTCCTCCACTGCTCCTAGAAGAAGGAGCCGTCTACGCAGTGAAGGAGATCTTGCGTTCCCGACGTCGTGGTGGCCAGTTGGAGTACCTGGTGGACTGGGAAGGGTACGGCCCCGAAGAAAGGACATGGGTTCCCAGAGCTGATATTCTCGATCCTAGTCTCATGGTGGAGTTTCATGAGAGCCACCCTGAGTTCCCAGCGCCTAGAGGCAGAGGGAGACCACCACGGCGTCGGAGGTGTCGGCCCTCAGGAGCGGGCCCTGGGGAGGGGGGTACTGTCACGGATTGGTCAGGCTCTCACGATCCCCACTCACGAAGATCACCATCACCTGACTTCTAATGAGCACACAGCTGCATCACATTCACGAGCACCAGATAAAAGCACAGCACTCCAGTCGCTCATTGTCCGGGCTCGTCTCGACGAAAGCGGACAACTGAGCGACCACTCAGCGTAGTCATCCTCAGCTAAAACAAACGATTTACTTACCTGTTCTCTTTGTATTCCTCCTAGTCTTCCTGGTCCTCCCGAATCGTCCTGTCTTCCAGTCCTTCCAAGTCTGTGTCATCCTCTGTCAGCTGTATCTGGTGTGTGCTGTCCATCCTCGTGTATTCCTATTACCCAGCCACGGAGGAAAAGACCCCAACATCATTCCTGATCCTCCTGGCTATCCTTCATGTGCTCCTTGTTGTCATTTAATAAACACCCTAACGTTTCCTTACCTCTGTCTCCTGTCCGCTTCATAACACACAGACACAGAACAAAAACAGGTCAATTTTAAGAGCTGTCGCAGAATTGTTGCCACAGCTTACAGATTATTGAGCCGAAGCTTGAATTAAATTAAAATCAGCTTGAATTAAATTTAAATTAAATCGCAAAATCAGCCCTAATCACAATAACTGGAAACACAAAAACTTTTTTATGTATGACATTCATTTTGGCAGCAAATGTTTACACATATGTGGGAAATAGACTATTCGTTTGCAACAGACAGATAGACAGACAGACAGACAGACAGACATGACGATAGATACAATGTTAGTTAGTTAGTTAGTTAGTTAGTTAGTTAGTTAGTTAGTTAGTTAGTTAGTTAGTTAGTTAGTTAGTTAGTAGAAACTAGATATTAAAGCTGCCCAAGTCTCATATGCTGTAATAGTGTGTTTTAACCTGTGTGTCCTGTCATCGGCAGTTTGGTTATTAGACTTTTTTTGATCTCTGTACACTAAGTGCAGCACTACAGGACACTGTGTTCTCACACTCATCTGATCGGACGTGCAACACACACAAATACAAGCTGATAATAAAGCACCATATGTCCAGAGACAGATTTGAGCCTGGCCTGAGCCACATTTATGCCTATGCGAGCAGATTGCATGGCTTTTGGAAAAGGAGATGAAGGCAACAATACTTCTGTAATTCTGCAGGCCAATGGGTCAGAGCTGGGATATATGATAATGCCCAGTGGTTAACCTTTAGCAGCTATTTTTAACAGAAGGAGAAGAAAAAAAGTGTGTGGAGAGTGCAGTCAGAGTGGAGGTTGAAGTGTGAGCAAGACAGGCTTACATAACGGCTCTAACACATCGCCTTATGGCTTAACCAGCATCACACTGTCTGTCATTCACTCACTTTCTCTCTCTCTCTCTCTCTCTCTCTCTCTCTCTCTCTCTCTCTCTCTCTCTCTCTCTCTCTCTCACACACACACACACACACATTTTTTAAAGAGAAAATTCAACCAAAAAATCCCAAAACATTGTGGTTATGAAAAATGTCTGCAATAGTGACGTTGAGAAGTTAATTTCAAACCGAGCAGCTTTTCTGTTTGTCAGCACACCAGTTTAAATGTACAGTGAGAGCACAAGCAAAATCTAATTAGTCAATTTTTTTCAAGATTTTTCAAATTCCTGTTGGAACAAGTGGATTTTATATGGAGAAAATTGCATAGCAATTGTAAATTTGACAACACATCTACTCATTCCAACCCCTTATGACTTTCTGTATTCCTTAAAACACCAAACAAAGCTTTAAAAGTGACATTAATACTGGAAAAAACTCTTATATTTTTAGACATTTATTTACATGGCAACATCATTTTTGAGGGCCTAAAAATTGTAACTTTTCAAAAGGGATTCAAACTGTATGTTTCTAAAAATGGTGCTGTTATTATCTCAGTAACTTCAAAGACATTTTGTTTTATATGGTGGCATCGTGCATCTGCGTATTATGTGTTAAATTATGTGTATGCGCAAGTGTTTGTGCTGTGTCTGGCATGTCTTGATTGTCGTTCAGTCACTGTGACAACTGAGATCTCATAATGTGACATGGAAATCGTATTTATGCAGTCTGACAAGCTACAGTCATACGGAATCATTAAAAATTTCACAGTGTGAGCCGGGCTTTAGTCAAACCTTTTTAATGAATCAGTTTAGTCAAAACTGGATTGCCTTTGTTTTCTTAAATAAACTCTTGTCTTGTAGTGCATCCTTGAATCATATTCAGGATGCTTTAATTTTAAAGCTTTAAACAATGCCTATATTATTTTGATGGAATTAAAAAATATTAAGTAATTATTCACAATTAAAAATGTTGTGCTCTATGAAAAAAGATTTGGAGCAATATGCCAATGAGCAAATTACGACCATATCTTTTTTTTTTTTTTTTTTGCATGAATAGCGTTTTTAAAATCTGCCTGTCAGTGAGTTTCTATCACACTAATAGGTTTAGTTGTCATGTGGCTACATTTGGCTTCCGTTTTTCCTCAATTGCCTCTATCTCTCTCCCTCTTTCTGTCCCTGAATCAGCATTGCTGTGTTCAACTGGATCCATGTAGGTGGAACATAATGAATAAAAACATTTTTTCCTTTCGCTTCTGAAACGCTTTTTTTTTTGGCCACCAGCAACAAAAGATGTGTTCCCAGAAGGGCATCTCCCTTCCTGGTAGCTGCTCTCTCTCTCTCACACACACATACACACAAACAACCTTGATGTGCACAGTGAAAGAGGGCAGGAGAGTGTCTCCTTTCATGGTCTAAGGAGATGAGAGATGAGAGGAATTTCACTGGGATTACCTACAGTACAGCAGACTTCCCAGAATTCCACACACCAGGAAATGGATTTCTAGGAAGTGGTGATTAGAACGATGTGGCAGAATGCCAGACAAGTAGGATCACCCGTCAGTAGCTCCTCCCCTTCTGATGCATACACTCACTCTTTCTCTCTTGCTCGCTCTCTATTAAAATGGCCCTAGGATGGTATTAACGCAACTATCATGTCATTGTATTATTATCAGTGTCATCTTGTTAGTATTGTTCCAACTTGCATTGCATATAATAGTTGAATACAGATAACGCTTGTCTCTGAGAAAAGCCCCAGATCATCGTGCTCCAAATCACAACAAATGGACTAAATTAGATTAAAATAGCACAAGGTTTGTTGATGCATTGCTGTGAAATAATGTCTTTTAATGGTTGAAATAAGTGCCTAAACCAGTTTCAAATCTTCCAACTTTCTGATAAGTAAACAGTTGTGCTTTTTGATTTGTCTAATCAGCAATTTTATTTAATTTCATGAAAAAACAATGCAGTAATTGTCAGATTTTTTTGTGAAGCATTCATGCCTGAAAGCGATTTTAAATTTATATTTGTATGAAATATGGTTACATTTAGAGCTGCGAGATATTGGGAAAAACTGACATTGCAATATTTTCATTCACTGTGATGTATATTGCGATGTAAATGCAGTTTCAGCAGATGACTTAAATAGCTAGTAAAGAATTCATAATTTTAGATCGATTGGGATGATTCTGTGAGGGAACATATCTGCATAAAATATATTTAAAAAATGACAAGCGAAGTTAAATGCAACAAAGAAAAGATACAAATAAACAAGGATTTATGATTTTATAGGGAGTCAAACAGTATTCAAAAGCAGAAATTAAACAATCATTGTATAATAATAATAATATTAACAATAAAAATAACACTGTATTGTTTTACTTGAGTAAATAATTATATAATGTACAATTAATCTACAAACGTTTAATTTATTGTGCCCAAATGGCTTCAATTTGCTTCAAATTCTTACAGTCAAGTCTTTATGATATGAAAACACATGCAAATAATAAACTTTTACTCTAAGGATAAAATCTGAAATTACTCCACTACTGTATGTTTTTAACTGTATTGTCTGGCCAACTACTGTATAATCTCAAGATCCCTGCGATGTGACTATTGGGGACTCGGACATTGCGATATCGTTGCTAAATAAATATATTGTGCAGCCCTAGATACATTTGTAACTGGCATTATTTAGAAACTGGTAATATTATCATAATCCTAGTTAATTTTGAGCATTTTCTATTTTATTTTATCAATAAAAAGTAATTATGCAGTAATTATGAAGTTATTATTTGATCATCTGTTTAAAGCATTTTATTTTTGTCATTCATCATGACCATGGCCACGACTGGCTAATTTTATGTTTATATATATTTATCTGTTTATGAAATGAGAATGTATTTATCAGTTTTGTAACTAATACAAGGTGATTTTTGATTTGAAGCATTTATTTTCTCTTATGTGGATGCAGCATATTTCATATTATTTGTATTATCTTGTTGTTATATGTTTGCCTTTCTTTTTTACCCCTATTTTGCCTGTTCTTATTCAGCCTTTTGCTTCAGCTCACCTCATCACATGAGATTTATTGAGTGTAAATTAGTGTCGGGGAAGCCGGTTTGTTTGCCTTGCAGTTTAAGTTCTCTCTCTGATTACCGTCTTCACATGCTTTTTTTTGCCCTTTTTATCTAGTCAGGCAGAGAGAATTGACTCTAAACATTGAACCGGACTTAACCGAATCACTCCAATACGGTGGAATCTAATTTGTGGGAGCTGCTTCACAAATAGTTTTTTATATCTAATGGCAATTCCAAGAATGTTTGCTCACGGATTGTTTTAGTGCGCTATAAACAGTTGAACAGAATAGCTTTGCACAGAAATGTCACTTGTCATGTTAGCCAGAGGGTGAATAGGCCACCTGTGTGAACTGTTAAGGCTGTTAGGTTTTATGACCCGTCTCTTTCTCTCTAACACACACACATGCACAAACAGATGAGGTGAAATGACAAGTGAGATGTGTGTTTGTGTGTCTGATTTTTTAAATGGCCCTACAAAAAATGACTATTTAGGAATAATAAATAATTAGCTCCTTATAAAAAATGAATATACACTTTAGATCTTCTCTTTCTTGGTGAACAAGTCCAACACACTCTTCCTATCAAAAACTAAACACCTGCCATCATAATGCCATTTGGGTGGGCTTCTAAAACACTTACGTTCAATACATAAATTTGTTCAGCTTTATAAATATTTGCATTTTTAAAAATTAATTCCTGCACATAAATCTCGTTGGGTCTCCTTGGTGACAGTGTCTGTGAGTGGGATCTTAGCGGGGTGGTTCAGACGAGGTTTCTGGGAAATCTCCACACCCCTCAATGTGCAGATAACAAGTATTAACTGGGGCTTATTGGAAGCAGATGCCCTTTTCCCAAAAGCCCCAGCAGGGTTAATTTCTGAGAGTTCAGGACTGCATCTTTTACTGCTGTGATCGAGTGGAGCATTCATGTGTTATGTGTGTGTGAGTGTGAGCACAGTTCTGTGAATGATGCTTCAGTTCCTTGAAAGACTTGCCAGTTTTTCTTTTGCTTATATATAGGCGACTAAAATGAGTAAAATCATGTATGAAGGGGCTTTCAAACATAAAGCTTTATTATTATTATTATTATTATTATTATTATTATTATTATTATTATTATTATTTTAACACAATGTTAGATAATAACTGTAATACATGTAAAACACCTGCTAGAATAATATAGTTCTGTGTGCTTGCTAGTAGGAACTGTAAGCTGAAGCTTTGTATTTAAGCTGAAGTATTTTTATGTAATGTTATTTAATTATGCAACTTTCATACAAGCACAGCTGCTGCCTTAATCATCTTGTCAGGCTTATGACTTTTTACATTTTTTATTGTGATAATTGATTACGCTTTTATCACGATACATGGTATTATCACAGTATTGATATATGCTGCAAAGAAGGCTCATATAGCTGGTTTTGCTTTATTGCATATAAATGTTAAATTGTAAAAGGATTACAATTCTAAAGTTCAGATCTACACTTTACAATAATGTATTATAGTCAGTTTATTAATATCAACTGTGAGAAATGTATGCATATTTTGTTTTAGACAACTCTTAATTTTAATGACTCATTAAACATTAACATAGAAATAAACATCATTAGAGATATTTAACCCAATACTGAAGATTGTCATCATTTACTCACTCTTCACTTGTTCCAAGTGGGTTTGACTTTCTTTCTTTTCTTCTGTTGAACACAAAAAGAAGATATTTTGAATAATGTTGAAAAACCATTAACTCTTCCTAGGGAAGTCAATGGTTACAGGTTTTCAGTTTTCATCAAAATATCTTCTTTAGTGTTTAACAGAACAAAGAATTTTTTAAATGCTTAGAACTGCTCTAGGGTGTGAAAAAACCTTTTTACATTTTCATTTTGGGTTTAATGGATGCTTTCATTTGAATTGTTGGTTTAAATTAGCTAACCGTAATGTTAACTAATCGAGTCTTATTGTAAAACCACAGGCCTATAAACAATACCCAAATTTTCAATCAATATTAAACCAATTATAACCTATTAATTCTTCAAGTAATTCATGCTATGATGATGATTACTAATACTGAAGATCAGAATTTACTTAGAAACATACTAAATGATTAAATAATAATTGTTATTTTAAAAAAAAATATAACAGTATCAAGTTCTCCTCGTGTTAGCGTGGGTTTCCTCCGGGTGCTCCGCTTTCCCCCACAGCCCAAAGACATGCAGTGTAGGTCAATTGATTAACTAAATTGGCTGTAGTGTATGAGTGTGAATGAGTGTGTATGGATGTTTCCCAGTACTGGGTTGCAGCTGGAAGGGCATCCACTGTAAAATATATGCTGGATAAGTTGGCGGTTCATTCCACTGTGGCGACCCCTGATGAATAAAGAGACTACTGGAAGGAAAATGAATGAATGAATAACAGTATCATCACAATATATTGTATTATAGAATATCGCCACTTGTCTAGTCATGATCGTCTTTTACACTGTTATGGATTGTAAAGTGTGCAAAAGTTTCATCCCTCATCAGTATCTCTGGTCCCCATATGCCTTGTAATAAGTCGTATAACTGTATTGCATCCCTAAAATAACATTTAGCTTGAACTTGCCACTATCAAGCAACAGCTTTCTTCATGAAACTGGGCTTATGAGCCCAATATTTGAACTTGAATCAATATTTTGTGTCCTTATTTACGTGAAAAAGCCATGTAATAAGTGGGATAATGCATATTCAGCTGGTTGTTATGTCAAATTAAACCCATTCAGGGTGATATAAGCTCCCTGGATGCCATATTTGTTTTGTTTATACTCTGTTCATATGAGTACTGTTTGTGTTCAAAGTAGAGCTACACTGTAAAAAATTGCTGTAAATCATAGTATTACTGGCAATTTAAAGTATTACAGGCAAACTACAATTGTGCTGTAAAACTACTTTACAATTTACAGTGCGCTTGCAAATTTTGCCCGTAAAACTGTAAAAATTGCCAATAAGACTGTCAATTTCACAAGCACACTATAAATTAATAATTACAATTAGTCTGTAAATCTACAGCTAAATTGTAATTGTTATTTTAAAGTGCACTTGTAAAATTTACTGTATTACAGGCAAACAAAATTGCCAGTAATACTGTAAAAAGTTACAGCAATTTTCACAGTGTATGCAACATGACGATATATAGTATGGACAAAATACAAAGTCTATCATTTCATATAATGCTCTAGTTTATATTGTGGTGTCGCAAAATATACATTGTTTACGGTAATACTTTTTCATCATTTAAATGCGCGCAATGTTACACATTATTATAAGGATTCAGACAGAAAGATGACTAACAGCATCTTGAGAAAGTTGCAATCCTGAAAGTACAAAGCATTATTTTACGCTGGGCCTGTAATCATTACTTTTTGGAACAAGTTTTATATTTCATTCATATTTATTTTATATGTCTGCATTACTCAATCAAATAAGTTCCTTAAAGATCTACTGTAAATAAATATGATTAAACATGAATGAGTAGATTTTTGAGTAAATGTGGTCAATGTACAGTATATAAATTATTAATTGATTGAATTTACAGAAATAAAATTAAAACTTTAAATTCAAGACTCCAAATCATCTGCAAAACAATGACAAACAAAAAAAAGTGGCTTGTACCCACAGTATATTGGAAAATGCTTCCGTTTTCCTAGAACTTGGATGTTGTATTGATCTTTCCAAGAGCAAAGAACTCAAGAATGCGGTCTGTCTTGTTGCTATAGCGATAGCAGTCTCTCCATACCTTTATTTTTATCACTGTCTGATGGATTGTGTCTCAAAGCATGAGCTGTAATTGTGTAAGTGCGTATCTCTGTGTATTTGTGGGCTCTATCATCAGCGCTCTAGTGATGCTTTTCTGCCAGAATAATTGTAGTAAATTGAGTTCTTTGAAGCTGTACCATCCTTTCAGAGGTAATTTACAGTGACTCTATTAGCAGAATAATAGGGAAACTACGTCTAACATCAAATGTGCCATTGTTAGGCTTAGAGCATAGAGTTTTTCATTGTTTCATCGTGTTTTTTATAAACTTCCCAGTAAGAATCTTCTAGACTTTTGAATACTCAAGGTAACATGATGCATAATCAAAAGTGATTACAATAATGGCACGTTTGTAAGGGATCATTATATTGATAGTTTTTACATACGATGATGCATATATTTTGATCACTGTGCCAAGAAAGCATATTTATACATTAAAGATAGCCTTTTTATATGTTATTTATGTTATTATATTATTGTCGAGAAAAAGATTAATAGCTTAGTCATGCAAACTTATAAGCAAAAAGAACTTTAAGTTGAAATTAGTATAATAAAATGTTTATTTGCGATTTTTCTGTTTTACAGTATATTACAGTATATAATAGGATAACACAGTTGGAGTAAAATGTAAGATTAACAAGAGAGAAAATGAAAAGTTACTATAAAATCTACAAAGGAATTGTACTACACTACCAAATAACAGACTTCTGTAAGAGCTTTGTTTTTACAGTGAATCATAATAAATGAGTATTAAGCGCCACCTGCTGTCTGGACAACAGCTCCACTGTGTAGGTGGTGAGAGTCTGAGAGATGATGTTTAGCAGGACTTTACAGCATAATTTAATTGATTACATCTAGATGTTTGTGTTTACTTAACCGGTAAAATATTTGAGATACTGTGTTAATTTCGGAAAATGAATAACAATATACAAAAGATAAGAATAAACAATGAGAATATGAAAGGAAATGCTACAGAAAAAAGCACCAAATACGCTGGGCCCTGTCCTCTGAGAGAAGTTTCATCATACCCAACTGTGATCTGAAATGACAAAGAATGAATTATCCTGTTTATAAATTTGGCTAATTACAGATGTTAAACTTAGCATATACGGTTAAAGTCAGAATTATTAGCCCCCCTGAATTATTAGCCCGGTTAATTTTTTTCCCCATTTTCTTTTTAACAGAGAGAAGATTTTTTTCAACACATTTCCAAACATAATAGTTTTAATAACTCATTTCTAATAACTGATTTATTTCATCTTTGCCATGATGACAGTAAATAATATATTTCAAGACACTTCTGTACAGCTTAAAGTGACATTTAAAGGCTTAACTAGGTTAATTAGGTTAACTAGGCAGGTTAGGGTATTTAGGCAAGTTATTGTATAACGATGGTTTGTTCTGTAGACTATCGAAAAAAAAATATATAGCCTAAAGGGGCTAATAATATTGACCTTAAAATGGTTTTAAAAAATTAAAAACTACTTTCATTCTAGCCGAAATAAAAAAATAAAACTTTCTCCAGAGGAAAAAATATTATCAGACATACTGGGAAAATTTCAAAGGGGCTAATAATTCTGACTTCAACTGTATATCTTTTAAAAACAGACTTACCTCGAGTGAATCCACTCCTGGGACTGTTCCTGATTCTCCTTTAACCGTACAGATAACAGAACGAGACTCAATTCTCTCTACAACACACTGATACTTGAGATCACCATGGAGAACTTTCACATTTACCTCACTCATATTCAAATTCAACTCATCTGCCTTTTTCTGAGAAAGAGAGAATGTAGGATTTGGTGAAGGTTGTGAATTTCACATGTTGATGACTTGTCATTATAGTGTTTAGTATAAGAAATAACCAGGGCTCTGTAAAGACATGCATGAATCCAACACTCATGCTAAAATTGAGTAAACTGTACACTGATGTTACACTCACTGTATCACTAAGCTCACCTTAATGTTCACTTGTAGATCATTGGCCACCTGAAATGTGGTGAATCCGGTGAATGTTAGACTCTTCAAAGACAATTGTCCACAGGACAAAATAGAGTTTCCAACCTTCAATGAGGGCTGCTCGATTAGGGGAAAAAATCATAATCATGATTATTTGGCCAAAATTGTAATAACAATTATTTAATGTGTAACAAACTAACAAAGAGTTTCCAAAATCATGGAAAAGAATAAAAATGTACAAATGAAACAAGAGTGACACGGTGGCTCAGTGATTAGCACTGTCACCTTACAGTAACAAGGTCGCTGGTTTGAGTCCCGGCTGGGTCAGTTGGCATTTCTGTGTGGAGTTTGCATGTTCTCCCCATGTTGGCGTGGGTTTCCTCCGGGTGCTCCGATTTCCCCAAAGACATGCGCTATAGGTGAATTGTATAAGCTAAATTGGCCAGTGTGAATGAGTGTGTAATGTGTATGGATGTTTCCCTGTGCTGGGTTGCAGTTGGATGCCCTATCCACTGTGTAAAACATATGTTGGATAAGTTAGAGGTTCATTCCGCTGTGGCGACCCTTGATTAATAAAGGGACAAAGCCAAAGGAAATGACTGAATGAAACAAACTGTGCTTTAAATGATATCTATTATGCAAAATTTACTTTTATGAGGGGTTTAAACACAGTTGTGGAGCAACAGTCTGTGACTATAACCAGCTTCTGATGGTAAAAATGTATTAAGTTTATTGTTCATATAATCATCTCACAGTCTGCAGAATAACTTTGACGTTCTCCATTTGTACATGTCATCAGTGTGGAAAAGTCTTGCCCATTAGGGACTATCTCTCCCTCATTAGCACAGGACATTAGTTTTTGAATACGCCACTATGCTGGAACATTTGTAGCGCATAATTTAAGGCTTTTTAAAACTCTTTTTTGAGTTTTTTTGAGAGAAATGCTAATGCTCCAATCTGATTCAATTAATCATGCTAAGCTAAGCAAAGCGAAGCTATAAGTGACCTCGCCAGAACAAGATATCGGCTGAATGGATTTAAAATGGACTTGTAAAAATGAGCTTTTTTTTTTAAAACAATGGAGTGTTCCTTTAAGCCAGGGGTCACCAAACTTGTTCCTGGAGGGCCGGTGTCCTCCAGATTTTAGCTCCAACCCTAATCAAACACACCTGAACAAGCTAATCAAGGTCTTACTAGGTATATTTGAAACACCCAGGCAGCTGTGTTGAGGCAAGTTGGAGCTAAACCCTGCAGGGACACCGGCCCTCCTGGACCAAGATTGGTGACCCCTGCTTTAAGCTATGACTTTACATGTGCTGGTTGTGCAGATGCCAAAATCGAAATTGAATGTTGATGAATTGCACAGCCCTACCTTCAAGCTATATGAACTGGGAAACCGGGGGGAGAGAAACCACACATTCTGAAAATTAGAGAGAAAGAAAATATGACCATAATACTTGTTTTCTGGGAATACAATAAATACAGTTCAGTTTGAATTAATAATAAATATCAACAGTCAGTTTATTAAACAATTAACGTAGCAAATTAACAACACATTAGAACGTATGCACTACATGTGTTCATAACACAATAGGTCATATAAAGTCCAGTTAGCTAGGATTTATTAAAAACAAATCTCACCCCTGTGTTTGGGTCGTATTGTGCTTGAAGTTGATCCCCAGGGTCTTCAAAAATAACTGATTCCACAAGTTCCATATTACTTCCACGAACATGTATTTTTCTTCCACCACTGCATTGAGAAATAACACAAAATAATGTAATGACATAAAAAAATAGCACACCAGAATCAAGGCTCAGAAATATATGGTATAAAATAATATTTTCAGCGTAGTATACTGTAGTAGTCAACATGTGAACAAAATGAATTTCAAAAATTTGTTTCAAAATGATCCTTAGATTATTTGATCGGAAAAAAATATATCTTTAGACAAGGATGGGTTTTGTTCAATAGTTTTAGTACAACTTTGAAGACATTTTGATCCACTTCAAATGTTGACAGTATATAAAGCATTCAACATAAAATCTGTTACACTCAGTTTTCATTCTATTTTAAATAATTGTAATTTGTTTAATGGCACAAAGTACACTATACAGGGGATAAATGAAATCTTCTGGTCAAAGATTGATGTGACTATTTTTGGTTTCATACGGTAGCTTTTACAGCATTGATAATGTAGATTTTTATGTATTTTAACAACAAAACATGATTAAAGTAGCGCTATTCCGCCTGCTTTACTGAGCTGAAGTTGGTTTTATATTTACATTGGTTCATTTTTGAACAATGACAACCTGTGACCTGCTCCCTATATTGTTTACCATGCTACTTTAAATATTTGGTCTGAAAGAGCATGTAAGTACACTGAAAAAAGTGTTGCATGCAAAACTGTTGCAAACAATTTATTTGTGTTGAATTTAAACAAACAAATTAAATTGAGCAATGTTCAACTTAATTTGTTTGTTTAAATTCAGCCCAAATAAATTGTTTACAACCACTTAACGTGAAAAAATTTTGTAAATCCAAGGAATCATCTTTGAATAATTGTTTTCAGTGTATGGCTTAGTAATAAGTGTAATTTCTGCACGCTGCTGGCCAACCACTAAGCATACCGTAGTCGATTTAGGACAAAGCATAAGAGAGAGCGAGACCAGCGATACTTGCATGCATAAAATATTGCACATTATGAAAAGTTTTGCTTGGTAATTACATAACTGAATACATGCTACAACAAACTAGGGAATTACAATATCTTTACTGCAATACTGAATACTGCAATTTTTTTCACACGTGAGCACTGCATTTTACATTATGGGTTGGACTCATACATTTTAAAAACTTAACTGATTGTTCCCAGTTTATCGAAAGTGACTCTCCTAATTCATGTAAAGCGTTATGGGGCATAGGAAAAAGGTGGATAATCAAAGCTGTAGTTGAGCTTCTACTTGTATCTTAAAGTTTTAATACTGCAAAGCTAATTAAGTAGAATAAAATACTTTAAAATTGTATTCAATTTTTAAAATAAAATTTAATTTTGTTTCGTAAAGTACAATAAAAGAAACCTAATATGACAAGTTTCTGAGCTTGTGCATACATCTTCGTCTATGATCAGATCAAATGCAAATTCAATTCTTTCTTTTTTGTTTTTCCCCTACACAAATAATTCAAAATATGTTTATTGTTGCGTATAAAAGGCTTTGACTGTGGTCGAAAATGATCTTACCTGTACCAGGTGTAATTTGGCTGTATTTCTGTGCAGCTTGGCAGGGAACTGTAAGTGATGATGCTGTTACCATGACAACGGTCATCAGGAGTAACAACACACATTTTCGCTGTTCCTTTAGTTTCACTGGGAGGAATGTTCAACAATAAAGTGTCACTGGAGCGATCAAAAACTGGAGATCTGGAGGAAAACAATCATGCACATGAACAGTTAGATACAGCAGAACTGAAAATACATTAACCCTCTATTGACACTATGAATTAATAGAAATAATTAATATTTGCTTTTACTAATTTACTCAAAAGACAAACACATGCACAAATATCCTATAATTTATCTTAATATACACACATTCATTTAATGAACATTACTAAACACAGACAAACAGTCTCACTCTTTAGCAATACAGTCCAGATCCCCCTGAATACGGATTTTGGTGACAGAGTCAAGGTTTCTTCCTCTTAGTAAAACATTGTTTCTGCCATGAAAAGAAACTTTGTGGTGCTCTAAAGAAAGAATCTCTGGCTCCTACGAGAAAACAAAAAAACGTTTCATGATATGCAAGGTGTTTGAACATTTTATTGAGCTCTTCTACATGACACTTACTTCATACTTGGAGAGTAGATCCTTACATGCATCCTAAAGAATAGAAGCATTTAATGTCTTTTTTCTGATTTGCTTTAGTCTGCATTCATATTTCAGCTTTCAACAATAAATTAGCTTCATCTTGACTCTGCATGATTACCAAGCGTTTTTTCAGATAACCATATATTTTAAATTATACTTTGTCTCACCCAGATATGTAATTGTGGTCCAAGTCCATCTGACCAATCACATGTCTGGGTTGTAGAGGACCAGTGACACCCAGATGAGATACACTGCACACACCTGTGTTTATTTAGTGTTACAATGCGACTTTAAAACTCATATACCTGAAATACATTAAATACATTATGCTATATTTTAAGACACTTTATATTGACTTCTTACTGTGTATAAGGAGGACTGGTTGAATTATCTGTGATATTCACACAGTTTGCCAATGTCAGCATCTCTGTGATTTTCTGATTCTCAATATTTACTAATGCTGAGACGTTTAATCCTGTATAGATAATATGAAAAAAGAGATCAGAATGACTTTCTTAAAAAAATACATTTGGAAGACAATTTTAAAGAAAGTGGCAAATGTTCCTTGTAATTTATATACATTTTTTTTTGTTAAAATTTACCAGGTTTATTTAAGCGTGTATTTTTTGTAGGAAATATTTTTAAAAGTGGTTCTCTTCATTTGACATGCTTTATTATTAAATGTATATTCAGTTTCAGCTAGTTAGGAGACTTAGGATCTTATCATACACCCAGCGGAATAAGGCGCAAGACCTGTATGGCACGATTTGTTGTTATTTTTAGACCAATGCAACCCTAATTTTCACGTTTTGCGCTGTTTTGTGGACTCATGGGTGTTCTGGTTTATAAAGGAGGTGTGTTAAGGCGCATTGTTGGTGCGTTGCTATTTTGAAGAACTAAAATAGACTGCTCAATTGACCAGCTGAAAGCTGGTCTAAAGTCCAGTGCAGAGTATGCGCCTCGCTTACACATTGCTTAATACACACAGGATCTATAGCAATTCGCAAACATCTTTACAAATGAAAAAAAAAGGATTAAAATATTAGAAAATGATTATTTTTTACATAAATATAAAAACCACTGCCTCCATGCTTTCTTCATGTCCGGTGAACTTTTTTCAGTTTATCACAATTTGCTTTTGTATATTGTTATTATTATCATTAGTATTATTTATTATATGCATATTTATATTTGTTTTGATAAAAACAAGCTTAGATTTGTCCACCTCTCGGGTTTTGGACCATATGGGGCATAGGACATGTGTTTGGATATAACTAAGTTTTTGACCACTCTTCATTGCTGGAAATTAGAACTGAATTTAGTAATAGTTTTGAAACAAATCTTTGCGCTTAACAAACTAAATTAAATATGTAGGCTGATGGATGTCTTCAGTGGAGTGTGTACAACACCGTTTCCCTTATCCACGCAAGTAAAGGAGTAAATTAAAAAGTAAAGCAAAGAGAAAGTAAAGAGGGCGAATGGAGGAGGCTCATTCTTTATCCTCACTCTGCAGATAGTCTGTTTAACTGTTTTCTCTCTGGTGAAGCGTTCAGTTTTTCCATTCACAAAGTCCATCATTTAAATAACAAATGTGCCATGGCGCGACACTACTGACTCTTAAAGGGAATGGGAGATGAGAGTCTGATTGGTTTAATGCATGTTATGCTCAAAACACACCCATAACTCATTAAGAGAATAAGCACAACCCTGTTAGACAATGCGCCACGATGCAAAGTGTATTTTTCCATACTTAAAATAGCAGACGTGGATTTGGACATGCCCTTAATGCTTTTGCACCATGCGCTTTAGACTTAGGCTGAGAGAGCAAAATAAAATTGTAGGAAGTGAAGTGTACGGTTGCTCTGTGGTTACTCACTACTGTCATACAGATACACACATGGTATAATAAAAAAAAAACATCAAGGGTAGAAAATTCATACCATAGTCTTTTGGATCTTTGGCCTATATGTTGTACAGTACATTTTACTTAAAGAGCCCATATTATACATGAAATAGGGTCATATTTAGGTTGTAAGGGTCTCCAACAACAGTCTAATATGCATGCAAGGTCAAAAAACACTTTCATGGTGTTATAATCTGCATTTATTTTTACCTAATTATCCCAGCGACTCACATATGAATCGTTCAGCGATTCATTTGTTCCCAAACCCATCCTCAGCGCGAAGCTAATCTGCGCTGATTGGACCGATGACAGCCTGCTGCGATTGGTCGACAGTGACAGGCTTCAGCGCGAGACAGAGTGAAATGCCCAGCTGCTAATCTACAATATAAAAGTAGTCACAGTGCATACACGCTTCATAGTGGATTTTGGCTGCCAGTGGGTGAATGTAAACACAGACGATGGACTAGAAAATACTGACGACTAACTATTTTATTGAGCAAAAAGTCCAAGAACTGGCGAGGAGATCTCCTAGTCACAGTCTTCTTGCTCTTTTCACACACACACCCACACACACACACACGCACACACACACAGGGCCTGCGCGTCCATAGAGGAGCGGCTGAATAGAGAGGGCGCGGCGCTCAGTTATATCCACGAATACCCGTGCGTTACACTCACACACACACAGGGCCGGCACGTCCATAGAGGAGCGGCTGAATTGAGGCGGCGCGGCGCTCAGTTATATCCGCGAATACCCATGCGTTACACACACGAGGAGACACACACACACACAGGGCCGGCGCGTCCATAGAGGAGCGGCTGAATTGAGGCGGCGCGGCGCTCAGTTATATCCGCGAATACCCGTGCGTTACACTCACACACACACAGGGCCGGCACGTCCATAGAGGAGCGGCTGAATTGAGGCGGCGCGGCGCTCAGTTATATCCGCGAATACCCATGCGTTACACACACGAGGAGACACACACACACACAGGGCCGGCGCGTCCATAGAGGAGCGGCTGAATTGAGGCGGCGCGGCGCTCAGTTATATCCGCGAATACCCGTGCGTTACACACACGAGGAGACACACACACACACACACACACACACACACATTACTTGACCGTTGCATGTGTGTAAACAGCTGACGATCCGTAATCAAAGCGGCACGCGTCGCGTTTTCAACGTGGCTTTACACGCGATATGAGAATATAAAGAGTTAACCTGATACAGCACACGCGGTTACAAGTAACAAAACACAACTAAATACAGAATTTGCAAGCTAGAGTAAACGAGGCAATAATTTTAATCGCACGTACTTACACTGGTGAAATGGGGGAAGAAACTGATCCATGATCCACTGATCCATGTTCAGACAGTCCTCACTAATCCTTCCTTTAACAAACTGAAGAAGTCTTCTTTGTAAGCATATAGTTTTCATAAGCACTCAGAACTGCTCAAGGCTGGGCTATAATGCTGAGGTTTCCTCTTTAATTAGACTCAATAATATCCATCTGCACAGCGTGACTTCATTCAACCGGTGTCTGTTTGTGTGTGTGTGTGTGAGACTTTTTTTTCTGTTAGTGGGCGGGGCCGCAGGTTTCAAATCTCCCGGGTTTGCGCGCCCAACTACTTGTGTTTCGTAGCTGCGTCATCACGAAACACCTAATGACTCGTTATCAAGACGACTCGTTTGAAGCACTATGAGTCGACTCTTTTATAGATGAATCAATAGTTTTAAACACTGTACACTTACAGATTTAAGCCTTAGCTGGATATTTCACTTCACTTAGAGCTGTGTTACACACTACATGGAAGGGCATTTTCAAAAATCCATAATATGGGCTCTTTAAATCAAGCACTTTAGTATTTTGGTCAACACATCAACTTTTGTGCGCTTGAAAAAATTTGCTTATATAAAACAAACAATGTTTTCATTATTACAAATTGCACTTTTAAAAGTTGTAAAAGAAGTTAAGCTTGTTCTATTTTTCACCTATAGTGACGTAAATACATTTGAAACGGTTTTGAAATGAGAAAAAAAATGCAGTGCATGATTTTGTCCTTTGGGAACTGATTGGATCGTTGGAAAAAATGGGCATTGCTAACAAAATCGAGGAAGATTTGAATTCCAGTTTGCACTCAGTTGTGGAGGATTATTATCGACTGGAATCACTGTTGGCACCCTCTGGAGCAAAATATTTTTAGATGAAAAATGATGATGAGAAAAACATCATTAAAAACGTTTTACAGACAGAATCATATCATTTTTGCTCAAACCAAGGCAGTGCAGAACTTAGACACGTCCTTATAGGCCCGCCCTAAAGGACTGATAGCCCCGCCCGAAAGGTATTCCTGTATGTGGAAGTAAAGAAAGATCGTTTTGATGGGGTGAGAGAAGGTTGTGGTATTTGATTCAAAATTATGAGGGCAAATACCAAATGGTGATTAATAAAGTGCACAAATTGTTTATAACAAGCACTATTATTTACATATAAAAATAAGAAGAGTACATTTTGATTTCATGATTGATTTTCAAGTGTTCTATTAATATAAATATATGTAATGTGTATATAATATGCAATATCTGTATTTTAAATATACTTTTGAAGTTTTAGTGTAATTTTTACGTGTACACATTCAATGCATTTAAGCATAAGCTACACCAATGAAATCATGAGACAACCAACCTTCACTATGCAGTAGCTGTACAGAAAAAGTACAAGAGCATTTTGGGAAAACTGCAGTCAGATCAGACCCATCACACAGGTTCACACCTCCACAGCTGAACACACATGAGAAGGCAGGATTTCCTGTGCTCTCCAGACTCAATGCAAGATGGAGAGTAAACTGTAGAGGAGAGGGCAATAGCTGGTCAAAATACATTATTGATATCTTTTAAATGTTTCCAAATGGAACTATTAAAAATAGCTACATTTTAAACAAATATAATACCTTTCTGGAAGATTTCTCTTCAAAAAGCTGAAAAGAAACTAGTAATTCCTTGAAAGAGTCCTTTGGGCTGGACATCCATAAAGCATTTGAGCATTCATCTAGGGTGGAGCATCTAGACAAGCAGAAATACAGTATATCATTTAGTGTTTAGAACTACTTTTAACAATAAATAGCTGCTTAAAAAAAAGGTATAACATATTGAGTAGATAGTAAAAAATAGTTAGCACGTTCATTTCTGCACATTAATCAATCTTAATGTTCAACAGATAGAAAGTTTACCTCAGTGTTTTCGCACACCAGCCGCAGAGAGGATCAAGAGCAGATCTGCAGTCTTTCAGAATTCTATATTTAGCACAGTTAACCACAGGCACTCTTCTTATCTATATCATAATCATGAGCAAAAAACATTCAATATTTCGTTCACATAAGTTTTAAATTCAGAAAAAAAGAGAGAGAGCTTGATAACAATCTAAAGAATGATATCAAACCTACAGTGTTGCCATAATTTAAATACAATCTATATCCGTGATCATGAACAAGCTACAAATTTCAAAAGTTACATAATTTCCAATTTACATTGTGTTACACTTTATATTGTAATCGTAAATTAAAGCTCACCTGTTTCCTCAGAGCGATGTAGATGTGTTTGAAATCTACTGGATCAAACTGCATTCTGGGAAACACTGCTCGTTCATAGTCAGATTTGTACAACACTATTGGACAGCCTGGTCTGTAATTCTCATCCAACATAAGCTACAAACACAAATAGCATTATTATCCAAACCATTTTTGTGGTGTTTTATTCACGTCGCCGAATCAGATCTGAATATCTGAGAATTGCCAAACCGTTCGACATATTGAAATACATCACATTGGTATATTTGGGAAACAATGGCAAATTAACATCACACTCACACTGAATGAAATGACAAGTTTAAAAGCTGTAGAATAAAGTGAACTACTAATATATTACCCTAGAGAAATGTCCTCAGTCCAGCAAGCCTAGTATTGGTCCTATTTACACCCAAAATCCTTCTTTATGTCTATCTTTAATTCATTCAGATAAATGCTTTTCTTGTAAAGTCTTACCTCACATCATTCATTCAAAAAACAAAATGCATACTCATGGATTGTTCTTTACTTGCAGTATTATTTGTGCAATGTGCTTTATATATGACTAATACTATCCTAAATAAATTAATTGGCAAAATGAAAAAAAAAAAAAAAAAACAGTCAATGAGATGTGAGTGCTGCTAAAAAAATAAAATAAATGATTCTATGCACAAATTTCTTATTAGTAGGAAATCTGGTGATTCCAAACCATGGATTCCAAATGACTTAACTCGTGGCTGAACTACCATAGTATGAGGCATTGTTTGGGAAATGAATGATGTTGTGACAAGTGTTTTCCAAAACCATAGCTACTCTGTCGCAGATCCATCATTTGAACCACATTAGTTAAAATATGTAATGCTCTAAAAGAGTAACAACTTTTTTTTAATAGAAAATCTACATTCAATTATAATTTTTTGTACTATTTATGTTGTTTACAAGCACATGCATACAATTCTTTTAATACAGTATTTTGATAAAAACATTATTATTACATTAAAATATAATAAACTACAATAATACATTATAATATATTAACTGAAACATATTAACTGACATCCGAAACATATTAACGGATATATATATATATATATATATATATATATATATATATATATATATATATATATATATATATATTAGAGCTGTACAATATATCGTTTCAGCATCGATTTCGCAATGTGCACATCCGCAATAGACACATCGCAAAGATGTGCAATGTGGAGTCTGCAGTATAGTTGACCAGGAGCTGCAGAATTGTATGCAAAAAAGTTTTCTTGCTTAGAATTTTAGTCTATCTACATATCCAATTATCTACATATCAAAATGAAAACAAGATTATTTCACTTCCCCACTGGCAGATAATTTAGCTTGTTTTTGGGAAAAACTCTTAATTTCCACTTATTTCTTCTGATTGTGAAAACTAAACAATATTTTTACAATTTTTTGAGATTTTGAAGTAGAAACAAGACAAAACAAAGTAAGAAGAGCTCAATTTATGTACCTAAATACTGTTAGACTCTCCAGAAAACCGTCAAATAGAGCTATTCAAGCTATCTTTTGAAACTATTTATATCGCAATATGTATCGCAGAAAAAGAAAATATCACAATATCAGATTTTTCCAATATCGTGCAGCCCATATATATATATATATATATATATATATATATATATATATATATATCTATATATATCTATATATATATATATATATATATATATATATATATATATATATATATATATATATATATATATATATATATATAGATATATAGATATATATATAGATATATATATATACATATATATTACAAACATTATCGAGAATTACATATTCTATTCTAAAAAGTAAACCTATTACAATATCTAACACATAGACCAATTATATAAAAATTAGATATATGGTCATTCGTTCATTTTCTTTTTGGCTTTATTAATCTGGGGTTGCCACAGTGGAATGAACCGGCAACTTATCCAGCATATGTTTTATGCAGCAGATGCCCTTCCAGGCGCAAACCAACACTAAGAAACACCCATACAATCTTGCATTCACACACATACACTACAGGCAATTTAGCCTATTCAATTCACCTAAACCACATGTCTTTGGACTGTGGGGGAAACCAGAGCACCCGGAGGAAACCTACGCAAACACAAAGAGAACATGCAAACTCCACACAGAAATGCCAACTGACCCAGCCGAGACTCGAAGCAGCGACCTTCTTGCTGTGAGGCGATCGTGCTACCCATTGCACCCCCATGACACCAGATATGTGGTCAAATAATGATTTTCAATAACTTTTTTAATTTAATTTTCAATAACTTTTCAATTGTTTGTCACCTACAGTATATTACATTTGAATATTGACATTATTATTATTATAATGATTACATTTTCTATTTTTTATTTAGTTTTATTTAAAAGTCGACTTTTACAACTTTGACACACTCAAACCTCTGAAGAAATGTTGTCGCCTATATGTCGTATACAGCACAAATACATTTAAATAGGCTGCTATAAATGAAAAGCATTTTAACGTATATCCTGCATTTTGTTTTGTTTTCACAAGCTTTTAATTTTCATGTTCATAATGGCATAAGGTTTTTTAAAGTGCACTACAAAGGGAGTGCAATTGTTAAATCTGAAGTTAAAATAACTAAATCTGAATAAAAATAACTGAATACAAATTACACGTGAGAGAGATAAGCTTTTTTTTTTATCATTCAATGTGCAAGGGGGTGGGGTGATAACTCAGAATAGAACACAGCCAGGAACTATGCTTCTAACTACAACTCTAGAGGAGTACTTGCAAACGCATAAGTTTGCAATGCAGTTTGCGGATGTTCATTGGAACTATGGAATTGGGAAACACCAAATTACTGAACTATGTTTCTAATGACGAAACTTGTGTCTTACCACAGTGTAACTGCAGCAGTGCAGTTTTCACAATTAGTGTTATGGCCTTTTCTTTTACTAGGGAGGATTGTTTTTAAGAAAGTAGAGAAAATAAGACATGAGACAGACCTTTATCAGTTGACCATCACTGGTTCCCATGAACAACAAAATCCAGGATCCATTTCTAACTGCTGCTACTGATGACATTGAGCTGGACTTGAAGACCACAGAGAACGGCTGAAGTTCACTACCACTCTGAAACACAAATTTTGTGACTTTAGTGAACAGTGAAAATAAGTTTTATCATGAACAAAGCATCTGTGACTCAATTTCCAACCTCAGAACCACATGTTTGTTCTCCCTGAGCACAGAACTCTTTGACTCTGCCTTGAATGTGGCTGATGTCGTAGAGAGCCAGCGCGGTGTTCTCCGGGCCCTGCTGATCCTGTGCACTGAACACTCCTGCCCAAATAACAGCGTTCTCTGAGGGAATAAGAGCAGAGGAGACCAGCACTGGATGAGCTTTATCACCGCAGCACTTTATCACTGCAGACTGAAGAGATTTGAAGATTTCACTCTTTGTTCTTTTAGAGCTGTCCATCCACAGGACATGAACTTTCCTCTCAGAGTCAGTCTTTGTGTTGACAAATAAGTACAAATGTGAGGACGAATCTCTCTGAAATCCATCAACAAACTCCACTTCTCTTGCGGTGGTCTGAATGGAGGGTGTCAATCCTTTTTCAATATTAGAGAAAATCCCACCTGCCTGAGTCTGTAAAGTGTTCCACAATGTAGCAACAGGATACGGGAAATCTTGAGGTCTTGCAATGTTGTTGTTTTTCCCAACCAAAAGGTATTTACTGCTGCTTGTATCCACTATGAATGCAACAGATTTCTCATTCTCTTGCAGTCCTATTGATTTGCCA
This sequence comes from Danio aesculapii, assembly GCF_903798145.1. Lineage (NCBI taxonomy): Eukaryota > Metazoa > Chordata > Actinopteri > Cypriniformes > Danionidae > Danio > Danio aesculapii. The sequence continues at coordinate 40,942,598 of NC_079438.1, forward strand.
CTTTCGTAGTAAATACTCTTTGTGATATCATTTATATCAAGAATTTCACAGTATCCATTATTAAAAGTCCCGCATGTTATCAGGGTGTTGTTGTTGTCAAAAGGCACCAGAATGTTGACTCTGTTTGGATTAGTATTAGGGGCTTCCTTGCTTTCCTCTAAAAGAAGATTGTGTCTCATCTGTTGCAGTTGATGGCCGGTAAGAACAAACAACTTACCGTTACCGATTATAAAGTCATTGATATCTTCATTAAAATCATGCACATCATTGCAGATGCAGTGTTTCAGAAGTACAAGTATTCCAAGTAAGTGTCCTCTCATTTTAAATATCTGAATGTGTAGCTTAGTTGGTCTGTTGGAGTAATTGATGAGATCTTGTCACAGTGATCAAATTCTCTCAAATGCGTCTGCAAATGAATTGATGCAAGTGAAAGCTGTGTGGTGAGATGAGGGGGAAGGATTTAAACCTACAGATAAATTGTTTCTAATGCTTAGGTCAAACTAGCTAAATTAGTAACATAATTTAACTTTTACCCTATAGTCATTATGTACTGTAGTTTTGTTTTTTTCAGTCTGATGGATTGTGTCTCAAACTATGAGTAATAGTTTTGTGAATATTTATCTATTTCTGGGCTCATCAGTGCAATAATTATGAGTTTCTGCCAGAGTTATCGTTTGAAAAAGTTATTCTTTCATAATAGAAAATTGATGAATAAAATGTAATAATAGGTTATCCATGGGAAATCTTTCGAGTTTTGGCAGTCATTCATCATTTGTTTTCTTTCATTATCTATCAAGTGTATGTGAATTTTTAGTTGAAACTGAAAAAGTTATTTAACTGAAATTGTATTAAATTGAATTAAGAAGTAACAAACAATTGGCCTTTGCACATTTCTGTATATTATAGTATTAAAATATTTAAAAATAATGGTACAGAAAAGTCTGCACAGCAACAGCTGCACATATTGGTAGGTGAGAAGGTTTTAACCACAGCTTGCACAAGTTGTACCATATGCGTATAGCAAAAAAGTGGTAAGCATTTTGTGTTTGAAAAAATTTAGGTGGTATATGTAATATGTAAATAACTTTGGACATTTGAAAGCCTTTATCTTTATGATAGTGAAGTATATATACCAGGGGCAATGTATTTATTTAACTCAAAATAGACATATACAATATACAGCATACATTTTTTACTCATAACCAAATAATTTAAGAGCTACTTGAGCCCTAGCTTACATCTTTTTTATTAGCCGTAATTTATTAGTCAATAACTACTCTGTAAAACCCAACAGTCAACTTTCTCAAATGAAATGAGTGTAGTTAACTCAAAAGTGACTGAAAGTTAATTCTACAAATTTGAAAAGAGTTTTGAAGTCGGTGTTGAAGGCAATGAGTTAATTAAATACCTCATTACGTCAACTTAAATAAAGCTAGTTCACAGTACTCATATAGATTTTTAAACTCAAATGGTTTGCTGCAATCGGTTTCCTTAAACGTTTTGAGTTGCCCTAACCTATTGGGTTTTACAGTACTCAGTTGAGTTGAGTTCTCTTTATTTATTGGGTTTACTGTGCTCAAATTGCTTCTTTTACTCAAATGGAGTAAGTTCACAGTAATCATTTGGATTCGTTTTTGAACTTGGTTTGTTGCAATCAGTTTCCTCAAATAGTTTTAGTTACCTTAACTTTTTGGGTTTTACAGTGTAGATGTAACATTTATTGAACTGATAATTTGTGGAAAAGAATTAGGCTGTATAACTGCAGCTTTATAAAATCTAAATGAGACTGGAGTTGGATTTTAAAATGAACACGGTCGGTTTCAAGAGACTGCAAGTGTGTGCACTGAAATAGTGTGCTTTTACTGTGCTTGTTTAAGTAAAGACCAGAGTGTTTGCAAATAATTTGACATTTTAATGGTTATTTATACGTAAGAAAAAACAGATTGCAAAAAATTGTCTTAATTTTGTTAAAGCTAAACATTAGTAATATAAAAAGATAAGAACAAATTCAACGTCTTAGAATAACACTTGCACAGTGGTACGACAATAGATATAATACATATAAAGCGTATTATATAAGCAATTTTTGCAGTGGAAGTTGGGTGTCAGAGTGTTTCCTTTTGCTTCTTCAAACTTGATCAGATGGGTTCTGATGTCTGAGGCAGACATTTTTTGTACCTTCTCCCATTCTGAGAACAAAAGAATTCCCAACACTGATCTGAAAAAACAAAAAAGAAATGTTCATTTGAAAAGCATTTGAAGATTTGAGGTTTAATCTAACTGTTTTGTTGGGTGACATTGTCAGAATCAATGAGAGGAGATGTATTTACTTGTAAATCTCCATGTTGATTGGAACAGCAAAACAAAATAAGCAATGAATTGTTATTTTGCAATGTAGCTTTGGGTCATGTTTTATGTTAGGCTTGCTGTGTAGTCCATGTTTTTATTTATTTTAGTTCTATCTATTTATTTATTTTAGAAATTTAGACAGTTTTTATTTCTGCAACGTTGTGGCTGAAAAAAAAGTGCTTGAACAACTACAGTATGACAGTGAGCACATCAGATGCTCATACATATGTGCTTTAATCAGTGTTAAATGTTACCAGTATTAGTAGAATTTTATTTTATATGACATTTATTGTCATACTGTGACATCATTTTTGTCATAATGCGACGTTTATTGTGAATGGGCAGCTTCTTGGAAAATAAAATATCTAGCAAAGTAACAGTTTAAACATGAAATTAGAACTGTGACTCCAAACTAGTGACAGTCCCAACTGTGACCTATCCAATAACCAATAATGTAATCTATTGAGTTATCAGATTATAGTTACTGTATGTAAGAAAACAGTTAAAACATACTTACATGGAGTGAATCCACTGCTGGGACGGCTCCTCTTTCTCCTTTAATTTTACAAATAATAGCATTGGATTCAATCCTCTCCAAAACACACTCATACTCCCGATCTCCCTGTTGACCCGTCACATTCACCTCACTCATACTCAAATTCAACTCATCTGTCTTTTTCTGAGAAAGTAGAGGGGACAGTTATTATCATCTCTGCACAGCACTGTTAGTACACAACAGTTTATTCAGTGAGTCTGATCAATCTTTCCCTGAATGTACACTTGTAGATTGTCAGCCTCCTGAAATGTGGAAAATTGAGTGAACTTTGGATCAGGATGGTATGAGATATAATGCACACAGTTTACTGTGGAGTTTCCAACATTTAGCGACAAGCTTAATTGTCCACTGGCATCATGATGGGGGAATGAATCAACATTGCCTGAGATGATGAAAATACTTCAATACATTCGATGTCCACTATGCCTTAATGGGCAAGAATGTTAATTAAGTAAATGCAACATTTATTTTACACAATGAAAACAATTCAGAATTTAGGGAACTAATATGAAAAGAGACACAAAACACAGCAGTTTTACATAGAGTATACATAAACACAACAACCAAAAACAAAACTGAATGAAGAGGTAATGATAATCTGTCACTATGATAACAAATCAGACAAACTACGCTCTAAAAAATGACGTTTGTTGTTTATTTAAACTACTTATTTAAACTGAGATAAAACACAATTTTTGAGTTTAGGGGGACAACCTAATGTTCAATTCATTTCATTCAATGTTCAATTCATTTCAGTTCAATTCAATTCATGTTCAATTCATTTAAATTTGCAAAAACTAATTAGTTAACTTAATTTCTTCATGTTGCCCCAACACAAATTGTGTGAAACTCAGCATTTTTTACAGTGTAATAGTGAGAAAAGTGTAATAGTAAGTGGTAAATTTGATTAAAAATATTTACATTATATTTTTCCATTTACCAATAAAAAGTGTAAAGGTGTATGTATCATGGAATAATTATAATGATATTTACAGTAAGGGTTTGATAAGCAACATCTTTAAAAACACAAAAAACAAAGAAACACCTGATTATTAAACATTTTAATTGAGGATTTAAATGCTCTTTTCCTTTTATGCGGAAAAGTTACATTGACAACTTGTTCCGACCAAATGTATTTGAACACACTTGCAGGCAAAGCAAGGTAGGAAAAATATTTAAAATAAAAAGGAACAGAGCTAGCTTCAAAATAAAAGTGTCAAAACCAAAAGGGAACCTGTGACTCATGCAAGAAGCAAAAACATGCTAGCTCTTAATGTGATAAAGTATGTTGTGGTTTATTAAATAGCATTTACCAGTTATATGAGCATATCAGGATGCAACTGCTAAATGAGAACTCATGCACTACATGTGGGACATTTCCTGTTTGAGAACTGATAGACAGATATAGAAGTTTCATCAAAATTCTGTTCATTCATTTTCATTCTACTTATTACCTTATTTATCAGAGGTCGCCACAGTGGAATGAACCGCCAACTATTTCAGCATGTGTTGTACGTAGCGGATGCCCTTCCAGGTGCAACCCAGTACAGGGAAACACTCATACACTCTCACATTCACACACACACTCATACGCTATGACCAGTTTAGGTGATCCAGTTCACCTGGTGCATGTCTTTGGACTAGGGCTGGGCGATTAACTGAAAAGTAATCAAAATCAACATTCAGAACCTATAATCAATCTAATTTTTCCAGGATGATTTTGTCAATTACTTTCCCTACGTGTTACATGACTTCGCTCTGTTAAAGGCTGTGGCTGATTTTTACTTCTGCTGCCATTTCGCAGCCATCTGCAATCTGATCTCTGGCCAAGTAAGACGATGGACTCATTGATAAGCCTTACTTTGCACTATATTGACGATGGTTGGAAGCGCTTCACTTTTTCAACATTTTTTTATGTTACAGCCTTATTCCAAAATGGATTGAATCAATTTATTTCCTCAACATTTTACACACAATACCCCATAATGACAAGGTGAAAACTGATTTTTGAAATTGTTGCAAATGTATTAAAAATAAAAAGCCTAAAAATTTGAAAATGTAACTTACATCATTACCATTTTCTATTAATGGTGTTTCAAAGTTCTAAGTTAAATATTATTTCCTTCATGGAGTGTAAATTTAAAATGTTAGGTTACTTTAGTGAGCACATTTCATTAACATGTGCACCTATAATAAGCTGACAGAATGCAGGCTGGTTTACATGCAGTGTAACCTTAGGGGCAAAAATCTAGCTGTGATGATAAGCTAATGCTTAGGTTATGCAATTTGAATCCTGACTAACAAGCTACGAGTGTCCAGCAGTTGTCGCCGCAAACCAAGCTTGTGCAGCACTGATGGAAAACATGCAATTTCCTCAATGTATCTGAAAACGTAACATTCTGTAGTGCAGTGGTTATTTTGTTTTTATTTTAAGGCCTTCTCATGATATCTGTCATCATACAGTAGCCATCCACAGTAGCTCTTAATTGTCTTTTTGGACACTTTTAATGCTTGTAAACTGTACATCGTAAATTGTACATGTTTGCTGCATTTGTAAAGTGTCCATGTGAATTTTTTTCTATGGGTGGTTTGATGGGATGGGAATCATGGGACTGATTATTCCACTTAGACAATCAAAGCAACAACAAAAAAACATATAGTGACTGCAGGTTGAAGGAAATAGTTTAGTAAAAGTACAGATAGACAACTAACATGTGCTCAAGTAAAGGTAAGATGAACATTTTTTAAAAATACTTTCTAAAGTAAAATTCCTGAGAAATACCACTCAATTACAGTTATTTGAGTATTTGTAATTTGTCATAGTACAACGCTGAACACAGACACATTGAGATTGTCTCACTCTTTAGCAACAGAGTCTAGATCCCCCTAAGATGGATTTTGGTGACAGAGTCCAGGTTCCTTCCTCTTAGTAAAACGTTTCTGCCATGGAAAGAAACCTTGTAAAGCTCTAAAGAGAGAATCTCTGGCTCCTAGAAACAACAACAGGATGCACCGGTAAAAGACCAAGACACACACACACGCACGCTCGCACGCACACACACACACACACACGCACACACACACACACACAATCTATTTAAGTAAATGGGTGAATATATAAAGGTACATAATATATATATTTTTTTATATTTAAAATTTTTTAATTGTTACAAATCATTTGTTAATAAATACTAAAAGCGGCTGATTATTTTAATAAAATTGGTCCTTAAAAGTGAAACAAATTCTTCAAATAAAAAGGAAAACTTTTATTTTTATTCTGTAAAACTGGCCATAAATATTCAGTATTACACTTATTTTGTACCCAGAGAGTACATCCTTGCATGCATCCTAAATAGTAGGAAAAGAGAGAGAACTCTGAGCCATTCAGTGAGTGCAATGATCAACAACGATATAATATAAATTCTAATCTGTTTCCCAATATGCATGTATTAAAGCATTGGGTTGAAGAGACACATTTCTTCACCTGAATTTTTAATTGTGATCCACTTCCATGTGACCAATCACAGCGCTGGGATAAAGAAGACCAATGACACCCAGATGAGATACACTGCACACACCTGTGAAACTGCACACAACAAGTGTTAATACCTTAAAAGGAGAATTTGTTTGAATATTCAGGCAGTGCATTTTATTTTCTTACCGTGTATAAGAAACATTTGGTGAATTATCAGTGACACTGGAGCAGTTTGTCAACATCAGCATCTTTGTAATCTTCCGATCCTCAACAGTAACAGTAGCAGACACTTTAAACCTAAATAGGATTTTTTTTAAAGTATATGATTATAAAAAAATCATAACTTGACAACCTAAATGCTCTGTGTAATATAATATGTCTGGCACTGACCTACAGTATTTAGTAGCTGATCAGAAAACCTACAGGAGCATTTTGGTAAAACTGCAGTCAGATTAGATCGGTTACACATGTTCACACTTCCACTGCTGAAGACACATGAGAAGGCAGGATTTCCTGTGCTCTCCAGACTCAAAGCAAGATTGAGAGTAATCTGAGGAGGAGATGGCAATAGCTGATGAATAAAAAATATTCCTAATGATAACGATCAAACATTTTAAGATAATAATATTAACCTGTGTAGAAGATTTCTGTGCCACTTGAAATGAAAGCAGCTCTGTCTAAAGAGAGTTTTTTGGAATGGACACCCATGGAGAATTTGAGCAATCATCTTGAGTGGAACATCTAGAAACCAAAAACACTCACTTACTGTATAGTAACAATACATGGCTCTACAATAAGACATATTGTGCGATGCGACCAAAAGCAGAGATCATGTGTGAAACATCCAGTGGTGGAAAGAGTACTGAAAATTCATACTTAAGTAAAAGTACCATTACTTGCCTAAAAATGTAGTGCAAGTAGAGTAAAAGTATCTGTTGTAAATATTACTCAAAGTATGAGTAAAAAGTAGCCCTTTCAAAAATACTTAAGAGTAGTGAGTATTACGCTGTAAAAATCTGATGCATGTACATCTAATTTGTGGATGTGTGTAAATGTAACATTCTGTAGAGCACTTAGTCATTGCCACACATCATAAGATGTTAATATTTGGTTAGATTTAGGTTGTGACGTCAGGTGACCAAAATTCAATGTCTCGCCAGCGTCTAAGGACAACATTATTTTGATGTCCAATAACGACATCAAATGACATTGATATTTGGTTAATTTTAGGTTGGGTAAGAAAGTGAGTAAATCCAACATCGAGCCAACATCTTAAACCAATGCCACATTGATGTCAAATACTGACATTGATTCGTCAGGTATGGCAACCAAAATCCAACGTCTGATAGACGTCATATGGATAGCTTCCACACAACGTCAAGCTGTAACATCATTAGATGTTGATATTTGGTTGATTTTAGGTTGGACGTTGGACATTGACGTCGGCCTGAAGTTAAGTTCTAAAGTCAACCCAATTTTCATTTCCAAACAAAGTGCAGCATCCCCACGATGATGGGGTCCAACGTCAATATGATGTGATTTTGATGTCTTGTGGCTGCTGGGTGTTTAAGGCCTTCATCATACAATTTAGTTTAGTTTAGTTTAGTTTATTTGTTTACAAGGTCAATGCACATTAATAAACATTACTGTAAAATGTGCCAGAATTAGCCAAGAATGGCTATTTTTCATCTGTAGACCCCTTACAGAATGTTAAGTCACACCTAAAATAGAAGCACAGAATAATAACAAAAAATACAATTTGATATATAAAATACAATTAAAAGTAAAAAACAACGGACTGATGGCAGCAGAAAAGGACAAAAGGTGTCAAGAATACAGTACTAATGCTGACAATGCTGATTTGTCACTAACCAATTTTTAACAAGAGACTGAAAAGAACAAAAAGTAAGTGATCTTTTAATTGTTGGTGGGATGGAGTTCCATAGCAGCTTTCACTGAAAATACTGACTGACTAAATTTACTTTTTTTGAGAGGAATAATACAATCCCCTCTTTCATCACCTCTAGTAGGTCGGTGAGCAGTCATTCTAATATTCACAAACTGATTTAGTGGTGAAGTCGGGTTATGTAAAGTCTTAAACATTAAACAGATATGTACATATTTATTTAAATTTTCCCAACTAAGCAGGTTATATTTCTTTAATATTAAACAATGGTGAAATTGAGCCGATTTCTTATCAAGGGTTTTTATATATTGTTTGTATAATGATTCAAAACATCATCTTCTCATCAGTGACATGCATCTAAACAGTCTCTGGGTCTATGCGTGTAAAGATTTTAGACATCTTCTTGGACACTTAATGCTTCCAAACAGTTTGTTGCAGTTTTAAAGCGCCCATGTCTTGAGGTAGTTCATTATAATACAATTTACCATCTTTGTGCGATTTGAAAGGAATCACAGAACTTATTTTTATAATCCCCATAGACAGGAAATAAGTGACAGCAAGTTGAAGGAAAGTAGTGGAGTAAAAGTACCAATACAGTACTAAAATGCACTCAAGGGAAGGTAAAAGTACACATTTATAAAACTACTTATTAAATTATAATCCCCGAGGAAAACTACTCAATTACAGTAGTTTGAGTATTTGTAATTAGTTACTTTACACCACTGGAAATATCACAAGTGAAGCTGACCTCTGTGTGTTTAAGCACCAGCCGCAGAAAGGATCAAGATCAGATCTGCAGTCCATCAGAGTGATGTATTTAGTACAGGGAACCACAGACACTCTTCTTAACTACATTAAACATATGAGCAGAAACACATCTATTTTAGAGGCCATGTATGAGCCCAATTCCTTCTCCATTTTGTTTAACAACGATTTCAAACAATATTTGAAGTAAAAAAAAAATTCAAAATTGAGTATCATAATAGTTTTTTATTTTATTTTGCTGCTTATTATGCTCACCTGTTTCCTCAGAGCGATGTAGATGTGTTTGAAATCTACTGGATCAATGTGCATTCTGGGAAACACTGCTTGTTCATCATCAGATTTATACAGCACTGTTGGGCAGCCTGGTGTGTAATTCTCATTGAAAACCAGCTAGACATACAAATCATAAATAATGATCTTATAGTTAAAATGCAATGCTAAACATGATGAAACACCAAATGAAAACTCAGTGAGACTACTGAAAATAAAGACATGTGTGTAAGATAGAGGTGAAGCAGACCTTTATCAGTTGACCATCACTGGTTCTGAGGACGAATCTCTGGAATCCATCAACAAACTCCACATCTCTTGCAGTGGTCTTAAGGAAGGGGGTTACCTCGTCATCTTTGTTAGAAAAAATCCCACCTATTTGAGTCTGTAACAATTGAACAACTGGATCCAGGGGTTTTTGATCTGTGAGTCTTTTATTTTTTCCTAACCAAAAGGTATCTACTGCTGCTTGAACCTGTTATGAACGCTACAGATTTCTCATTTTCTTGTGGTCCTATCCCTACAGTATATGACTTTCATAATAAATACTGTTTGTAATGTCATTTATATCAAAAACTTCACAATATCCATTATTAAAAGTCCCGTATCGTTGTCTTCAAAAGGCACCAGAATGTTGACTCTGTTTAGATGAGTGTTATTATTGATGTCCTTCTTCTTTTCTTCAGAAAGATCGAGTCTCATCTGATGCAGTCGATGCTCAGTCACAACAAACAGCTTACCGTTACCAAGTACAAAGTCCTCAATGTCTCCATCAAAATCCACCACACCACCACGAATGCAGTATTTCAGAAGTACAAGTACTCCAAGTAAGTATCCTCTCATGTTGCTAAATGTCTAAACATGCAGATGAATTGATCTGTTATAATGGATGATATCTTGTCTCAGTGATCAACGTTTCTCAAATGCTTCTGCAAATGAAGTGATGGAAGTGAAAACAGCACTAGTAGGATGAGGGCGAGGGTTTAAAAGCTGCAGAGAAATTGTATTCTCTAATATATTAATTAATTAATTAATTAATTAATAAGTCCAAACTATAATTTTTTTAACATACTTTTTTATAGTAAAGCCAAATATAAATTATAAGTGAAGTCAAAATCTAAAACATAAATTGCTTTAGACATAACTAAGAGTCAAGGACAGCTGTGTAGGGTGATGTAGTATTAAAATATAAAATTAAAATTAGGCCTGTTACACAAATATGGCGATTGAGACCTGATTTTCGAGATAAATGATTCCAAGATATATGAAATCTAAATAAGACATGTTTTATTTATTTATAATATATTCATTGTAATGGAGAAAATATTAGCAAGTTATCATTTATATAATAAATCTTTATATGTTTATAATACATCTTTTTACATTTAATAAATGTGTTAAATATAACACTAAATATTTACTTTACTAATTAATAATATTTATTTGCTTTGTTTTATAATTACTGTTTATTAATGTTTGCACACATGAATTACTATAGAAGTTTATAGTAAACAGTCCCTTTATTAATCTGGGGTCGCCACAGTGGAATGAACCGCCAACTTATCCAGCATATGTTTTATGCAGCAGATGCCCTTCCAGCTGCAACCCATTACTGGGAAACACCCATACATTCTCATTCACACTCATACTGTACACTACGGACAATTTTAGCTTACCCAATTCACCTATACCACATGTCTTTGGACTTGTGGGGGAAACCGGAGCACCCGGAGGAAACCCAGGCGAACACCGGGAGAACATGCAAACTCCACACAGAAATGCCAGCTGACCCAGCCGAGTCTCAAACCAGCGACCTTCTTGCTGTGAGGCGAGAGCGCTACCCACTACGCCACCCGAATTCAGAATCATTCATGAACAAAAAGTTTATTACTATTTTTCATGTTTTAAAAGAGTAAATCTATTAGAATTTATTTTAATCTCACTTACATTACTGTTTTAGTTATTAATTTAAAACAAAATGAGCATGTAAAATTAAGCAACTTCAAAGAATATCTCAATTAAAACAATTAGCCATGATTTGGTAGGAAAATGCGGTTTATTTTAAAGTGTGCAGTATTAAATGTACTAAATGTGTAACAAAAACTCAGATAAAACACTGTTGTATATCCAGTTGGTTAATCAAAAGGTGCACACACACATGCAGTCTTCACACTTACTACATCCTAACACAAGAAATATACTGTGTCAGTAAACAAGCTGTCATTGGCAGAGACTGTAAGTGTAGGTATTAATATAGGCCTGAGTGCAAGTAAAGCTTTAACCACTGTAGTGAAGGACTGTTTTACAGAGCTACAATCATAACGTTCTGTAATGTGTGTAAAAACCCCAATATCACCACACCTGTAGGTTCTTTGTCATTGCTTATGGGTGAAAAGAAGTTTAATACACCCAAGAAATGCTTTTCTGTTGGCAAACATCCACATGTTCACACTGCCATGAAGCTATGTTTAGAGGAATGAGTTAATCTGCGCTGCAATCTTTCCTGTCAATAACAAAATAAACACAAATAACATAACAAAAAACATACAATGACTTCTTCACTGTAACACAAACTGCTTTAAAGTACATTATTTTACTTTAAGTTCATTTTAATGAACATTTAGTCTAATAAAACTGATTACTCAACTGATTTAAAATTTAGTTTATTACAAATTTGACAACTTGTATGCCGTATGCATGCTAAAATATGCACTTGACAGATGATGGAATAGCATACATTTATTTTACAGAAATAAGTTTTGGACACACCACTTTGGTTGTTTGAATTGGTATTACATTTGGTGCTATTGAATTTTAAAATATGTATTTGGATGTGGAATGTTTCTGTTTTTACGTATCTGTGTTTACAAAATATGTGCCTATAATTTAAATCAGACCAGACTCTTTCCAGTGGATTTCATTTATTTGTCATGATTTTAATAAGCACATGCATTATGCGGTGATAACACTTGGTTAATAGCAGATATTCAGATAATGAAATTAAATTGCCTATGATCAATATAAACATTCTTCTCCAAAATAATGTACTGTGGTACTAAATAGCAGAACAGTCCTCTTGTAGGAACTTTTGATTGATTATTTATACAGTTGATCTTATAAAAAGTATATTACTCCACCTGCTGGATTGATCTGACATGATATTCATTCATTCATTGTCTTTTTGGCTTAGTGCCTTTATTAATCAGAGGTTGCCACCGAGGGCGCGAAATGAACCGACAACTTATTCAGCATATGTTTTGCCCTTCCAGCCGCAACCCAACACTGGGAAAAACCCATACACTCCTGCATTCACACACATACACTACGACCAGTTTAGTTTAGTTTATTAAATTCACCTATAGCGCATGTCTTTGGACTGTGGGGGAAACCGGAGCACCCGTAGGAAACCCATGCCAACACGGGGGAGAACATGCAAACTCCACACCGAAATGCCAACTGACCCAGCCAGGGCTCGTACCAGAGACTTTCTTGCTGTGAGGCGATCGTGCTATCCACTGCGCCACCGTGACGCCCCTGACATGACATTAATTAATTTAATTAATTTAATTGACAGGTATACAGTATAGAAAATAGTCCTATAATGTTTTAGTTAGGCTTGTGGCTATGATGTAAAGCAATATGATGAATGAAAATATTATTGTAAAATAATATTATTTTCAAAGATTTATTAGAAAATATTATTACACGCATACATAGTTTTAAAGTTTGATTAGACAAATCCATTAAAAATAATAACAATGTCTTCAAATTACACAATACTTGTATACATTGGCTTCTCAGTGATTAAAGCCCAATAACACAACATAAGTGTGGTAATTAAAACTAAAACATAATAAAATAATGAAAAGAAGAATATTAATGGACATCCACAATGCACAAATCTGTAATTCTTCAAAGAAAGGAATTTTTTGTAAGGCACATGAAAACATTTACTCTATACTGTATATACTGAGTAAATGTTTTCATTGCTTCTTCATACTTAGCTGATTGTATTATGTGGATTAAGGCAGAATTTCGCACTTCCCATCGTGACAGCATAACTCCCGATCGTAATCTGAAATCACAAAAGACGAGTAAAAATTTTATGTCTGAAAAGTCACTAAAGAAACCATCAAGTCAGATTATAGCCTTCTATATCTATAGATTTACCTAAAAATTAGAATGATCTAAAACAAACTTACAGTGATGGAGTCGACTCCTGACTGTCCTTTAATAATACAGATGATGGCATTGAACTCAATCCTCTCCAAAACACACTGATAAATCTGATCTCCCATTACATTGACCTCCCTCATGCTCAAATTCAACATATCTGCCTTTTTCTGAGTAAGAGACATCCAAAATGAGCAAAAATAATAATAGTAATAATAATAATAACTGCTATTTTGTCACTCTTTACCTGTATGTTCACCTGTAGATCATGAGCCACCTGTAATGCAGTGAATCCAGTGAATACTGGATCAGGCTTGTAGGGAAAATCATGCACACAGGCTACAGTGGAGTTTCCAACATTCATTGTCAAACTAAACTGATCACTGCCTTCATAACGGGGAGAGTAAAACCACATGCTCTAAAAGAAAAAGAGATGATAAATAGCGCTAAAAATGTGAAGGATTAAATTCAGTCAAAAATTGTTCTCTATGAGTATCTTGCTAATGTTTTTTTAATCGCAATTTTGCAAATTTATTAACTCAAAAATTCCTTCTCACTGTCAGACTACTTGCTAATATTTTCTACTTCTTCATCAGTGTGATGTCAAACTGTGATAGATATCGATCAATCTAAAGCATGACTAAATCAAAATTTTTATAAGTGAACCTAAAGGAAAATAACAAGTCCATCTTCGTTTTAGAAATGAAAAATATTTCTAAACACAATCTCACTACATGAGTGGTCATACGCTGTTTGAAGAGGAAGATGAAGTGTTGTGTGTTGCTGTAGAAGATATTAAGCCATGTCTCACCCCTGAGCTTGTGTCATACTGGCTTTCCAGCACTCTATTAGAAGGGTGGACAATAACTGACTCCACATATTCCATATTGGTCCCCTGAACATGAATCTTTCTTCCGCCACTGAATGAAAAGATATTACATACAACTTCATAAATATGGTTAAATTAGAGTATCAATATCTGAATTCAGCCCAACTTTATACACTTTCTTTTACAAAAACAAAGCACATTACGTACAATGCAGCACATTTCTGCAAACAACGGAAGTAAAACCTATAGGGCAAAAAGTTGTTCTGTTTTGTTTTTTAATAAACTACAGGCTATTTTAAGGTCAAATGTGTAAACTGCACTGAAAACTGATAAGTTGACTGAACTAAATTAATTGAGTAAACTCGTTGCCTCAATTTAATTGAGTAATGGAGTCTCCCAAAACCTGCATATTTAAGTTTATTTAACTTGCTAGTTTTGTAGACTATACTTAAATTGTTCAGTTCACCAAACTTAGTACTTAAGTAGATTATACTTAAATTGTTCTGTTCAGCAAACTTAGTAATAAGTTTGGTGAACTGAACAATTTAAGTATAGTCTACAAAACCGGCAAGTTAAATAAACTTAAATATGCAAGTTTTGGGAGACTCTATTACTCAATTAAATTGAGGCAACAAGTTTACTCAATTAATTTAGTTCAGTCAACTTATTAGGATTTTCAGTGTATGTATATATATATAATATATATATGAATGAGTGTGCAAGCGTGTGTGTAATAATATACCATGAAAAAATGTTTAAATAAATTTTAAACAAAAAATAAGTAGCCGTTTATTTACATTATGATGAATAATAATACCTGAAGCCATTTGTTTTCTGATTTAAAAAAAGACCTTGCTTTTAAAAGGTTGCACATTTTAGAATTTTACAGTCATTTGTGAAAATGACCTATTTTTTTTTTCAAAGGATTAATTATGATTTTGAGCTCACTACACTTGAAATCTTAAGTTTAAGCATTTTCATAGTACATAAGTTAAATTAACTCAGATTTTTAAGTGATAAGACCAAAATGCTACATTTTAAGTTATGTTCAGTCAACTTTAATTGTTTAAGTAAAGACAACCTTAGGATTTACAGTGTGCAGCTCTCAGAAATAAGACAACACTTGAAGAAAATGACCAGCAATTCTCACTTCTTCTTTCATTTATTTCTGCTTGTAGAGATCATTCATTTGCAAAACTTTTTTTCCATATAAAGAACATTCTTGTAAACGTTGCGTTAAACTAATCTAAAATGGTTTTACCTTTTCCAGCTGTTTCTAGGCTGTACTCCTGTGCATCTGGGCTGGGAACTGTAAGTGATGATGCTGTTACCATGACAACGGTCGTCAGGGGTAATAGCACACATTTTCACCGTTCCTTTAATTTCACTGGGAGGAATGTGAAACCTTAAAGTTTCATTGGTGCTGTCAAACACTGGAGATCTGGAGGAAAACATTTATGCACATTTATAAAGTCTCATTTATTTGAATCAACACACATTCGTTTACTATACATTACTGAACACAGACACACAGTCTCACTCTTTAACAATACAGTCCAGATCCCCCTGGATACGTATTTTGGTGACAGAGTTCAGGTTTCTTCCTCTTAGTAAAACATTGTTTCTGCCATGAAAAGAAACTTTGTGGGGCTCTAAAACGAGAATCTCTGGCTCCTACGAAACACAAAATGTTACACTTAATAAAAGACAGCAAAGCAAAAAGAGGGGAAATATCTATTTAAGAAAATTGTAATGTAAATATAAATTAGTCTTAAATAAAATGTATTAATTTGATCACATTTTAATGAGTTATGATCATATTGCTAATAGGAACTAAATTGGTCCTCAAAAGTGAAACAAATCTTCAAATCATTGATGGGAAAATTGAAAAAGAAAAGCTCCTCTTCCTAAAATGTGAAGTTGGCCATAAATATTCAGATTAACGCTTACTTTGTACTCAGAGAGTAGACCCTTACATGCATCCTAAAAAGTAGAAAAGAAAGTTTAGTAGAAAAAGAGAACTTATTTATATTGAGTAAATGCTTCAGACAGTGCAATATGTCTTATATAATAGTAAATTAAAACAAATTTCATTCTAAGTTATTCCCACTGTGGATACGATAAAGCATTGGACTGAATGAAACACATTGCCTCACCTGAAGGTTTGACTGTGATCCACTTCCATGAGTCCAATCACAACGCTGGGATAAAGAAGACCAGTGACACCCAGATGAGATACACTGTGCACACCTGTGAAAATGCACAAGACCTGTGTTAATAACCTGAGAAATCTGCGTTAATATTGAGGTAGTGGATTTATTTTCTTACAGTGTATAAGAAACATTTGGTGAATTATCGGTGATACTGGAGCAGTTTGTCAACATCAGCATCTTTGTGATCTTCAGATCCTCAATAGTAACAGTAGCAGACACTTTAAAACCTAAATAGAATTTAAAATCTTAAAATGGTTATAAAAATCTTAATATGAATTAAGATAATATTAATAATAATAAAATAATTTAAAAAAAAAAAATAAAAAAAAATAATAATATATATATATATATATATATATATATATATATATATATATATATATATATATATATATATATATATATATATATATATATATATATATATATATATATATGTATATATATATGTATATGTATATGTATGTTCCATATAACATCATACACACAATTTCTCTGAGGTAGCACTGACCTCCAGTATTTAGTAGCTGATCAGAAAAATTACAGGAGCATTTTGGGAAAACTGCAGTCAAATCCGATCCGTTACAAATGTTCACTCTTCCACTGCTGAAGACACATGAGAAGGCAGGATTTCCTGTGCTCTCCAGACTCAAAGCAAGATATAGAGTAATCTGAGGAGGAGAGGGCAATAGCTGATTGATAAAAAAGTAATTCTTAGTAATAACATACAGATAATTTTAGATAATAATATAAACCTCTGTAGAAGATTTCTGTGCCATATGGAACGAAAGCAGTTCTGTCTGAAGAGAGTTTTTTGGAATGGACACCCATGAAGAATTTGAGCATTCATCATGAGTGGAACATCTGGAAAACAAAAACATACCACAAACTTTCACTTATAGAAAGGGCTGCACTCTGCTCTACAATAAGGCGTTGTGCAGATGCAACGGAAAGCAAAGATCATGTGTGAATTGTCACAAGTGAAACTGACCTCTGTGTTTTCACGCACCAGCCGCAGAGAGGATCAAGAGCAGATCTGCAGTCCTTCAGAGTGCTGTATTTAGCACAGCGAACCACAGACACTCTTCTTATCTACATCAAAAACATGAGCGGAAACACATCCATTTTAAGGGCTCTTTAAACCTGGTTACTTCATGGGTTTCTTATCGGACAGCTATCTGATCATGAAATGGAGAAACGCATTTGAGATGGCAATAAATCCAATTGCTCAAACCTCTGGACCTCTGGAGCGTATTATAGACTAAACCAAAAAACTCTAAATGCACCCGGTTGTTGAAACCACATATGTGAATTTTGCTCCTCCCAAATTGTAAAAAAATAAACCATGTGAGATACGGGCTGGCGTCAGATATAACAGCGCTAATGCAATAAGCAACAGAAACACCACAGATAACAGTTTGAGATGCTTGTTTTGCTTTATCTAATTTTTTTTCATTTAATTTTAATTTTGACAGTGAAATTACAAAATTAAAGTGTTGAATTAATATCAAATGGCAGCATTAAAAACAATAGAAAAAACAATAGAAAAATCTAGCGTTTCATTCATTTACAAAGGAACAGTGTTTAGTTTTTGGGAGAGTAGGCTATACACAAATGAATGTGAACCCTTTACAGTTTTGAATGATGTCTTGCGCATATCTGTATGACAGAAACAGAATAAAAAAATAGGGGTTATTAAAGCCGCCCCGCCGACTGCTGTGCCACCCTCTGCAACACATTTCCATGCCTAAATCTGCCACTGATATACAATAATTTGCATGCCAAAGAAGAAATATAGCTAATGTTTCTGTAATTAATAAAATTAGCAGGTGTATAGGATGCTTTAATTGACGTAACCTAGTTAAGTTTGCATATAGTGGAGCATATGATGATTGGATCATCTGTTCAGCGCAGTGTTTCTCAATCACGTTCTTGGAGTATCACCAGCTCTGCACATTTTCCACATTTCTCCTTAACCAAACATACCTTATCATCAGCTCATTAGCAGAGACTGAAAGACTTGTAATGGGTGTGACAAAGAAGACATAAAATATGTAGTGTTGGTGGTCCTACAAAAATGTGGTTGAGAAACACTGGTTTAGCAGATACGTATTTACATGATCAAATGTAAATGGAACCATTTTTACAAGTCAGATATCTGAGAAATCGCATAAATTGACCAGGTGTAAACAGACCCTGAATTAATTTATGAGGTCAGTGCCTTTTCATGTTGTTTGAAATCAGTTCAGTTCAATCCAAGTTTACTTGTATGGTGCTTTTCCCAATAATTATCATTCCAAAGCAGCTTCACAAAAAGGTGCACCTCATTACATTACAGTCAGAATCAGAAAAAATAATGAGTTGTGTAAAGGGTTGGCAGTATATAAAACGTACAACAATAAAATAACGATATTTGAAGTTATATTTTTAAAATTAAGTATCGAATTTTATTATGCTCACCTGTTTCCTCAGAGCGATGTAGATGTGTTTTAAATCTACCGGATCAAAGTGCATTCTGGGAAACACTGCTCGTTCATCATCAGATTTATACAGCACTGTTGGGCAGCCTGGTGTGTAATTCTCATCCAAAACCAGCTAGACATACAAATACTAAATAATCATCTTATGGTTAAAATGCTAAAGATGAAGGAACAACAAAAAAATTTACTCAGTGAGACTACTGAAAACTAAGACGTGTGTGTAAGATAGAGGTGAAAGAGACCTTTAACAGTTGACCATCACTGGTTCCCATGAACAGCACAATCCAGGATCCACTTCTAACTGCTGCTACTGATGACATTGAGCTGGACTTGAACACCACAGAGAGCGGCTGAAGTGCATTACCACTCTGAAACACAAATTAGCCAACTAATCATAGAATGTAATTAATCTTATCTAAATGCATTTCACATAATAGAAACCCAATTGATAATTAAAAACTGCCATTTTCTTCCTGATAGTTGTTAAATATTCATTTTATTCTTTGTAAAGGTGTGTGAAATGTGTATACAAATGATTTGAAAATATTGTTTACACTGACGGTTACTAACCTCAGAACCACACGTCTTTCCTCCCTGAGCACAGAACTCTTTGACTCTGCCTTGAATGCGGCTGATATTATACAGAGCCACCACGGTGTTCTCTGGGTCCTCCTGATCCTGTGCACTGAACACTCCTGCCCAAATAACAGCCTTCTCTGAGGGAATAACAGCAGAGGAGACCAGCACTGGACGAGCTTTATCACTGCAGCACTTTATCACTGCAGACTGAAGAGATTTGAAGATTTCACTCTTTTTTCTTTTAGAGCTGTCCATCCACAGGACATGAACTTTCCTCTCAGAGTCAGTCTTTGTGTTGACAAATAAGTACAAATCTGAGGACGAATCTCTCTGGAATCCATCAACAAACGCCACATCTCTCGCACTGGTCTGGATAGAAGGTTGTGCTCCTTCCCCTATGATAGAAAAAATCCCAAAAGCCTGAGACTGTAAAGTGTTCCACAGTGTAGCAATGGAATAATGATTTTGTGATGATTTTTCACTCTTTTTCCCAACCAAAAGGTATCTACTGCCGCTTGAACCTGCTATAACAGCAACAGTTTTCTCATTCTCTTGTGTCTCTTGTCCTAGCAATATATTATCTTCATAGTAAATACTATTTGTAATGTCATTTATATCAAGAATTTCACAATATCCATTATTAAAAGTCCCGCATGTTATCAAGGTGCCGTTGTCTTCAAAAGGCACCAGAATGTTGACTCTGTTTAGATGAGTGTTATTATTAATGTCCATCTTCTTCTCTTCAGAAAGATCGTGTCTCATCTGATGCAGTCGATGCTCAGTCACAACAAACAGCTTACCGTTACCAACTACAAAGTTCTCGATTTCTTCATCAAAATCAACCACATCACTGCAAATGCAGTACTTCAGAAGTACAAGTACTCCAAGTAAGTATCCTCTCATGTTGAACTGCTGCTTCTGAACTGACGAGATCAATGTTGAACTGTGCTCAGAGGCGTTTGGTGAAGTATAGGTGAAAGATCTGAGATGAATGCAATAATTTTTTGATATGCAATGACCATGTCTAATAACTATGTAAGCCCGTTCCCGCCACTGAATAAAAAAAATTATTGAAAAAAAAAAATTAAGTCAGAATTCTTAGTTATAAAGTCAGAATTGCGAGTTATAAAGTCGCAATTCTGTGTTATAAAGTCGCAATTCTGAGTTATAAAGTCAGAATTGCGAGTTATTAAGTCAGAATTCCGAGTTACAAATGAGTTTCCTGTTATGCCGACTGGCCATAAATGGAGTTTTAAAGACGCATGCACATTAGCTCATAATCACAACATAAAGCCTATATCTGACTTTTTAATGTTTATCACGCTTTAAAAAAGGAAATATATAGTTGAACTAGGCTGTCTATTTATTCGTATGGATTTGTTCTTTTTTTTTTTTATTATTACCATTTGGTCTAAATAGCAATTATAAAGCATTAAACAGAGCGCCCGAAACTAGCTATAGGTTGTGTGATTCCTCAAAGTCTAAAATTAGGATTTCATTGTTATTTATCTATTATATGTGTAACAGTTATATGATTTATCGCAGCTGTTATTTGTTTCCTATTGCAAGAGTGTCCTCGTATGGTGTACTTGGGAGCTGCAGACATATCGTACATAGACATTATAAAGGGCTAAAACTAAAAGGGTTGTATTAGTTTATATTTCAGTTCAGTAAAAGTGTCAACCAAATACTGTGTATTCCTGGCCTTTATTGGTAAACTGGGCTGCGAATCCATACCACACGACAAGCAGAGAACCTACAGAAAGAGTCTTTAACACTTCATTTATGGCTAATCGCCATAACAAAAAACTCCTTTAAAACTCGCAATTCTGACTTAATAACTTGCAATTCTGACTTTATAACTAGGAATTCTGACTTTATAACTCAGAATTGCGACTTAATAACTCAGAATTGCGACTTAATAACTCAGAATTCTGACTTTATAACTCAGAATTGCAACTTTATAACTCAGAATTCTGACTTTAATTTTTTTTTAATAAATTTTTTTGTTCACTTAATTTTTTTTATTCAGGGGCGGGAACGGGCTTCCATAAATAACAGCTATGCTATTGTTTTCTCAACAAGCAAAAAAAAAAAAAAAAAAATATATATATATATATATATATATTTGTAAGTATTTAAATGTAATGATGCATAATTCGGTAACACTTTAAAATAATGACTCATTCGTTAATGTTAAATTATGTATTTACTAACATGAACAAACTTTTAATAATACATTTATTATGGTATTTATTCATCTTTGTTAACGTTCATAAATGTTATTTAAGTTAAATAACATTAGTTCATGTTAGTGCATGTTAACTTACTGTGCATTACCTATGTCAACAAACACAACTGTTGATATTAGTAATGCATTGGTAAATGTTGAACTATGATTAATAAATGCTTTACAACATTATTCATACTTAATGTTTGCAAATAGTAAATAATAATAATTATGAATGAAGAATAATTAGAAAAACTCAGAATCGTATCTGTAACTCAGTGGTAACCACTAAAACTTCAGCGTTAGACATGCACTTTTCTTGTGTTTTTGCTTTGGACTGTTTTGGGGATTAATGACTTGTTCTGCTGCCTCGACCTTTTGCTTGTTTTATGGTTTACTCTTTGTGGATTTACCTCTGTTACAGATGTTTGCCCCTGTTTTTTGATCCCTGCTTGTCTGGCCATTCTAAAGAAACTGTGTTTGGATCTCTACTATTGTCTTCGTGCTCTTTTACATAGCCATTGTGTAGGGAAAAACAACACACACACATGTATTTGTATTTTTTTCACAAGTATTACAAGTAAATTTTACAAGCAAATGAATGCAATGCCTCTTCACTCTACTTAAACTATAATTGTATTAATAAAATGGAGAAAAGATCATATCTGTCACAGAGGTAAACAGTGGGTTTATCATTGGTTCATCCAATAATAACCAACAACATGATTTTTTCTTTTATTTAAATAACATAAAACTTACTTTCAACATTTACGCAGCAAGCTGGAAGCTAAAAAATTTTATGAAAATCGGTTTAAATGGATTTGTATAAATTCACATTTGACGTTTTAAATGGATTGAACACAATAAAGGTGATGAACTGCAATTGTGAATTAGCTTATTTTAAGTTAAATGAACAAGAAGCAGTTTCAGTGCAATTTCAATAGTCTTGCATAAACTTTCATAAAAATATTTGTCAGGCTGTGAAAACAACACCAGCTTTATGATCTTGTCCATTTTGTTCTTGCCGTCGGTTGCTGAAGTTAAATAAAAGGAACATCTTGTTTATTATTAGTTTGTGCATTTCACTTATCAGTGTTCAAATTTGTTGACTGAACACTTCTCAAATAAGATGGCACCCATGCTCCAAACTATAGTCTACACACTCGGGAGTATACTGTATGTTTGGCTTGTAATACAGTAATAGCACGATAAAGAATGTTCAGACGGGCCATTTTACTTTATAAAACATCAACGTATAATCAATAGCCTTTTTAAAGTGACAAACTGCTGGTAACAATTGGCTTTTAGTTTTGCGAATAACCAAGGTTTCTGTTAAAAATATTCTGCAATGCTCTACTTGAAAAGGAAAGCCTGCTGGTAAGCAAGTTAAAACTATTTTGGTCAATAATCCCTATGTTTAACAGCCTATTGATGGGTTTTTGCTGCCTATTTATGTACATCTGTTATAATGCCTGTAGATGGTGACAAACTACAGCCTATGAGCACTGTGTACAGTATCTACTACAAGTGATTGCTTGCATTGTTACAGTGGAGTTTATCATTATAAAATTAATGTAAAAAAAATAACCTCACTTGAAGAATCTGCGATCTAAAATTTAGATGTGCGTATAAAAAGCTAATTTGAAATGCTTATTGAAAATGGCAAATTGTGTCCAAATGACAATTTAATCTGACCATAAAGCTGTTTCATACCACAAGGGTGCAGCAGTACTGCAAAACTACGTAAAAATACAAGAATTGAATAAAAAGTGCGCAGTCTAAAAAAAGTCAAGATTCGTTTTTGTCTCGCATTTTCTTTTGTGCTTGATCATTAAAAGTGATTGATTGCTAAATGTTAAAACGTACAAAACATCTACATGTCGCAATCAGGGCAGATTTGCTGCCGTGTTGCGCGGACGTTTCTGACATCATCAGAACCGCTGCTTTCACTTCCATTTACTTCAGCAGCAGCAGCGCATCTGAGAGTTTTGCACACTTCAGCTGCTCTTCAGATATGCAAGATGAGAGGATACTTGCTTGGAGTACTTGTATTTTTGAAATACTGCATTTGCAGTGATGTGGTGGATTTTGATGGAGATATCAAGGACTTTGTAGTTGGTAACAGTAAGTTGTTTGTTCTTACTGAGAATCGACTGCATCAGATGAGACACGATCTTTCTAAAGAAAAGAAGAAGAATGGCATCAATAATAACACTCATCCAGTCAACATTCTGGTGCCTTTTGACAACAACGGCACCCTGATTACATGTGGGACTTATGAAGTTGGATACTGCGAAGTTCTTGATATAAATGACATTACAAACAGTATTTATTATGAAAGTAAATTATTTATAGGTCCGAAAGAAAGTGAGAAGTCTGTAGCGTTTATTGCGGGAACAAGCAAGAGTAGATACCTTTTGATTGGGAAAAAGCTCGACCCGAAAAATCCCGTTCTTAGATTGCGGAACACTTTACAGTCTCAATTAGGTGGTATTTTCTCTTATAACGAGGCAGGGTCAGATCCTGCCATTCAGAGCACCGCGAGAGAAGTGGAGTTTGTTGATGGATTCCAGAGAGATTCGTCCTCAGATTTGTACTTATTTGTCAACACAAAGACTGACTCTGAGAGGAAAGTTCATGTCCTGTGGATGGACAGCTCTAAAAGCACAAAGAGTGAAATCTTCAAATCTCTTCAGTCTGCAGTGATAAAGTGCTGCGGTGATAAAGCTCGTCCAGTGCTGGTCTCCTCTGCTGTTATTCCCTCAGAGAAGGCTGTTATTTGGGCAGGAGTGTTCAGTGCACAGGATCAGGAGGACCCAGAGAACACCGTGGTGGCTCTGTATAATATCAGCCGCATTCAAGGCAGAGTCAAAGATTTCTGCACTCAGGGAGAAAAGACGTGTGATTCTGAGGTTGGAAACAGTCAAACAATGTTTTTAAATCATTTGTATGCACATTTTACTTGCATTTCCATAGAATAAAGCTAATATTTAGCTACTATCAAGAAAACTGCATTTTTAATTATCTAGTTGGTTTTTAGTGTGTGAAATGCATTCATTCATTCATTCATTCATTTTCTTTTCGGCTTAGTCTCTTTATTTATCTGAGGTCGCCACAGTGGAATGAACCGCCAACTTATCCAGCATATGTTTTACACAGCGAATGCCCTTCCAGCTGCAACCCTTTACTGGGAAACACCCATACGCTCTCATTCACACACATACACTACAGACAATTTAGCTTACCCAATTCACCTATGGCGTATTTTTTGGACCTTCTTGCTGTGAGGTGACACCGCTACCCACTGCGTCACCCTGAAATGCATTTAGCTAAGATAAATTACATTCTATGGTTAGTTGGCTAATTTGTGTTTCAGAGTGATAGTGAACTTCAGCCGTTCTCTGTGGTCTTGAAGTCCAGCTCAATGTCATCAGTAGCAGCAGTTAGAAGTGGATCCTGGATTTTGCTGTTCATGGGAAACAGTGATGGTCAACTAATAAAGGTCTGCTACCTCTCTATCGTTATGATTTTCTCACCAGCCTCAGTGAGATGTCGAAATTCCTGCTTATTATTTAGGCCTATTACTAACTATAGCTTTGCATTGAATGTACAAAATCTATTATTAAATAAAATTTAATTGCATTTACTCTCTGTTTGATTTCTGCAGCTGGTTTTGGATGAGAATTACACACCAGGCTGTCCAACAGTGCTGTATAAATCTGATGATGAACGAGCAGTGTTTCCCAGAATGCACTTTGATCCTGTAGATTCCAAACACATCTACATCGCTCTGAGGAAACAGGTGACGAAAATTTAGTATACACAAAAGTTGCCGAAAAATGATCTACTGAGTTAAGCTTTGTAGTACAAGACTTTTCATATTCCTTGCTGGTGTGCTTGAAACATCATTCCTAATTATATTTGGTAATGTTTTTTATTGTAGATAAGAAGAGTGTCTGTGGTTCGCTGTGCTAAATACAGCACTCTGAAGGACTGCAGATCGGCTAAGGATCCTCTCTGTGGTTGGTGTGTGAACACGCAGAGGTCAGCCAGCCAGTCTGTAACACATTATAACTGCTCTAGGATGCATTTGCACTTATATGCTGCTGAAAAAATAAAGCGAACACTTGGAGTTACGTTGTGTTGTTAACATACATTACATAAAGTGTTTCCCTTTTTTTCAGCAGCTTATATCTTGTCATTTATTACCAGTATACAGTAGACATGAAAAGAAGTGTGTGAAAGTTTTTTAAGTGCTGTTGCTGTTTTTATTTAGATGTTCCATTCGAGATGAATGCTCAAATTCTTCATGGGTGTCCATTCCAAAAAACTCTCTTCAGACGGAACTGCTTTCTTTTCATATGGCACAGAAATCTTCTACAAAGGTTGATATTATGATCTTTGCTTATTATCAAATAGAAAACATTTACATTTTTTATTTATTCAGCTATTGCCCTCTCCTCCTCAGATTACTCTCCATCTTGCTTTGAGTCTGGAGAGCACAGGAAATCCTGCCTTCTCATGTGTCTTCAGCAGTGCAAGAGTGAACATATGTAACGGATCTGATCTGACTGCAGTTTTCCCAAAATGCTCCTGTAATTTTTCTAATCAGCTACTAAATACTGGAGGTCAGTGCTACCTCAGAGAAATTGTGTATATAATATTATATGGAGTATTTATGTTGTCATGTTAATATTTTTGTAGTCCTGAACTTATTTAAAAAATCTGTTTATATTTATATAAAGTGTCTGCTACTGTTACTGTTGAGGATCAGAAGATCACAAAGATGCTGATGTTGACAAACTGCTCCAGTATCACTGATAATTCACTAAATGTTTCCTATACACAGTAAGAAAATTAAATCCACTACCTGAATATTAACGCAGATTTCTCAGGTTATTAACACAGGTCTTGTGCATTTTCACAGGTGTGCGCAGTGTATCTCATCTGGGTGTCACTGGTCTTCTTCACCCCAGCGTTGTGATTGGACACATGCAAGTGGATCACAGTTAAACATTCAGGTGAGGCAATGTGTTTCATTCAGTCCAATGCTTTATTTTATGCAGATTGGGTAATAGATTAGAGTTAAATCTTTTGGCGATAAAAGCACAATTGATAGCAGAAATTTCATTGCGCTTACTGAAGCTAACTCGCAAAGTAAATGAACAGACTCTTTTTTTCTGCTTTTTAGGATGCATGTAAGGATCTACACTCTGAGTACAAAGTAAGTTTCATTATGAATATTTATGTCCAGCTTCACATGATAAGAATGCTAGTTTTTTCAGTATGTTTTAAAAAATAAGATTACTTTATAGCAATCTGAAATTTGTTACACTTTTAGAAACAATTTTCTAATAAAAAAGCAAAACCTTTTTTATTGTTAGCAAATTTTTTTGTCACAATCTTCATTATTTATGCTTATGTATGTGTGTGTGTGTGTGTGTGTTTAATTTTCTAAAATATTTACAAGAACTGCATACTATTGTTGTTTTGTAGGAGCCAGAGATTCTCTCTTTAGAGCCCCACAAGGTTTCTTTTCATGGCAGAAACAATGTTTTACTAAGAGGAAGAAACCTGAACTCTGTCACCAAAATCCGTATTCAGGGGCATCTGGACTGTATTGTTAAAGAGTGAGACTGTGTGTCTGTGTTTAGTAAATGAATGTGTGTAGATTCAGATTAATGAGACTTATATAAGTAAAATGTGCATGATTGTTTTCCTCCAGATCTCCAGTGTTTGATCGCTCCAGTGATACTCTAAGCTTCCACATTCCTCCCAGTGAAACTAAAGGAACAGAGAGAATGTGTGTTGTTACCCCTGACGACCATTGTCATGGTAACAGCATCATCATTTACAGTTCCCAGCCCAAATGCACAGGAGTACAGCCTAGAAACAGCTGGAGAAGGTAAAACCATTTTTCAGATCACCTTCCACATCACATCTGTGCCTTAACATCACATATAGTTAAAGTCAGAATTATTAGCCCCCCGTAATTATTAGCCCCCCTGTTTATTTTTTCCCAAATTTCTGTTTAACGAAGAGAAGATTTTTTCAACACATTTCTAAACATAATAGTTTTAATAACTCATCTCTAATAACGGATTTATTTTATCTTCACCATGATGACAGTAAATAATATTTGACTAGATATTTTTCAAGACACTTCTATACAGCTTAAAGTGACATTTAAAGGCTTAACTAGGTTAATTAAGTTAACTAGGCAGGTTAGGGTAACTAGCCAAGTTATTGTATAACAATGGTTTGTTCTGTAGACTATTCATTCACCTTATTTTCCGCGTACGAGTGGGCGCAGCCATTTGAATCATTTTGGCTCGAGACTTCCGGTCTCATTCACTTCCATTAATTTTTAAACGTTTAAAAACAGCCTGTTTTGCTGCTTGGTGTTGCAAACTGATATTTTCTTATTATATTATTCTACTTTGTCTGTATTGTCGTGCAAACACTTGTTTGTAGAGTAAGTAGTTTAACCGTTTTCTGCCGTTTATTATTCCTAGTCATTTCTCCCATAGGCAGCTGAATCGGAAGTTCTAAAACAATCGCAAAAACGCGCACACTTCCGCATTGAAGAATAAGGTCAATAGAAAACAAATTGCTTAAAGGGGCTAATAATTTTGACCTTAAAGTGGTTCATAAAAAATTAAAAACTGCTTTTATTCTAGCCAAAATAAAACAAATAACACATTTCCTTACTCTGTTAAAAATAATTTGGGAAATATTTTAAAAAGAAGAAAAAAATTCAAAGTGGGGCTAAAAATTCTGACTTCAATTGTATATTCAAATTAGGAAATCTAATGGCATACAGTCTATTTTAATCACCAAATTTACAAGAATGATGTTTATCTGGAGAAAATATTTGGAAAGTAATAGTCCACAAATATATGCAAGACAGCACAGAATGAAAGCAGAAGTGAAAGTCATTGGTCATTTTCTCCAAGCAACCTGCTCTATGACAGCCAGCTTGTAACTTTTAACAGTTTAACATCCATGTGTCTATGGGCTTGCCCATGCTAGACCCACATACACAAAAACTGGGAGGTGGGAAGTAATAAAATGTGAATGCTAGTCTTTGATATTTTATGTGTATCATTCAGTGGTGGAAGGAAGATTCATGTTCAGGGGACCAATATGGAATTTGTGGAGTCAGTTATTGTTCAATCTTCTAATAAAGTGCTGGAAACCCAGTATGACGCAAGCTCAGGGGTGAGACATGAGTTTATTTCTTCTACAGGAACACACAGCACTTCATCTGACAAACAAACTCTGCTATTTATAATTTCAGAATCTTCAAGCAGCTCACACATGTAGTATATGCAGTGTCGCTTGGCACAGTTTATTATTAATTTAAAAATAACTGTTAAATGAACTTATTTTAAAAAGTTCCTTTACTTTAGCATCTCACTGATCTCCAAACTGTTTTGATGTCTAGGATATTTGAAAATAGTGTTATTTGATTGATTAGTTGTTTTTTTTAAACAATATATTAAGGAACTAGTCAATTGAATTATTGATTGTCAGTTACCACCCATAGCATGAAAATAATCTTCAGCTTATCTGTTGGAGTGTTAAGATATTCTTACTTTAAGATATTCTTATCTTTCTATTTGCTGTCAAATGTCACTTTTTATTATCTCTCGGGATATGTGTATTATCTTTTTCAGAGCATGTGGGTTTATTCTCCCCGTTATGAAGGCAGTGATCACTCTAACTTGTCACTGAATGTTGGAAACTCCACTGTAGCCTGTGTGCAGGATTTCTCTTACAAGCCTGATCCAGTATTCACTGGATTCACTACATTACAGGTGGCTCATGATCTACAGGTGAACATAAAGGTAAGTTTCAAATATATATAGTCTTAAAATCTCTCTGTAAACATTACTCATATGAGCAGTCAGTTTTTCTGCACATCACCATGTGAATCTCCCAACCTTATCACAATCCCATATTCTCTCTTTCTCAGAAAAATGAAGATGAGTTGAATTTGAATATGAGTGAGGTGAATGTGGCAGGTTTACGTGGAGATGAGGGGTATCAGTGTGTTGTAGAGAGGATTGAATCCAATGCTGTTATCTGTAAGATTAAAGGTGATCCTGGAGCATTGGATTCACTCAATGTGAGTGTAAATATGTCTTTATGCAAAATATGTTTAATTAGTTAATTAATTGATCAGCAATAATTGAATATTTTAAATAAAAAGATTATCATGTTATATTTTTCAGATAAGCATTGGTCATTTTTATGTTAAAAAAACCTTTGAGTCTCCAAGTGGTATGAAGTATTTTTCCATCCTTGTCGTGTTGATTGTGATCATAATTCTGGGTGCTGTTGGTAAGTGGATTTCAGATTTATGTTGCATATTTTAACATTAGTCCCACAAGGACTAATACTGTGTGTGTTTGTGCTCATCCTTGAAGTCGGAGTCATTGTTCATCGAAAGAGCCAGAAACAAATGAGTAAGAAAATGAACGATCAACTGGAATTGATGGAAAGCAACATTAGAAGGGATATACGGCAAGGTCAGTCACCTTTAAAACTGCTCTTTATGATGTGGTGTTTGCATAGGCAGACATCACTATATTTATTTCTCAAGAAGTTTGTCATAGATTTATACTGAAAGAGGGTCAAACAAGTAGTCCCACAGTCCAAAGACATGCGCTAAAGGTGAATTGGATGAACTAAATTGGTCATAGTGTTTGAGTCTGTGTGTGAATGCCAGGGTGTTTCCCAGTACTGCGTTGCGGCTGGAAGATCATCCGCTGCTTAAAACATTCTGGAATAGTTGACGGTTCATTCCGCTGGGGCGACGCCTAATAAATATGGGACTAAGCAGAAGGAAAATGAATGAATGAATCAGTCAATCAATCAATCAATCAATCAATCAATCAATCAATCAATCAATCAATTCATAATTGCACATTAGTCACACATATGACTAAACTTCTGTTTAGTCATATGTGTAAGTTATCTTATTAGCGTTTTTTTGCAGGTTTAGCTTTGGTACTGACTGCTGTAATGTATACAGTAAAAACATATAGTTTTTTTAGCTGCAGATAGCTACTCTGCCTTTGTACATTACCGATCATTTTTTTCTTTTATTGTTCAGTATTTTACAAAGCTGTATGAATGCAAAAGTTTTAACCAAGAATGAAACCATCAACAAAAATACAGACCCCCTGTCTGTTAAAAAAAAACAAGAGCAGTCATTGAGAAGTCATTTCTTTAATAATGCCAGAATTGTCCAGTGATTTGGAATGGATATTTGTGAGTGGTGCTTTTCTTGAACACATTTGGACAACAGTTTTTTTTTAATTTACCAGTAAAGTTGTTATAGAATTTTACAAATTTTTATTGGTATTACTGTGTGAAAGGGGTGGTTGATGACAGTCACCCCACCATTACCCAACATACAGCAGTAAATTGATAGGTCCACTGGCAGGTCACTCCTGCACCACTGCACCGAGCAGCTGTAGGAAGCAGCTGTTTTCAGCAACAAGAAAGACCTCTTTTTTTTCCTCGCGGGATTTGCCTTCAATGTTGCACTGTTCATAGTGTGGGAAGAAAAGAGGCCTGCTCAGCATAAACAAACTTTAATAAATATAAAGTGGCCTCTACTATTTTTGCTGCTCTTTATGTCTTTCTGGAAGTGTTCTCTGGGACTTGAAACAGGCGTGTTGCACAGGTGTCTCTCATTACCCAGCATTCCCCCATCATCCAACTCAGAGTAGAGTTTCCCTGAACCATTTTTACTTTACTCAAACAACACTGACATTTGTAAGGTGGTGTCTACTTTAGTTGTTCAGTGTTGAGACTTTCCCTTATCGTTTCGGTCTCAACATTATGTATGGAGGACATATAAAACTTGGCCTGGATTTTGAAGCTGCACTGAAACTGCAATTTCAGATGCACTCCTGTGCAGACGTGCTATTGACACACTCTGTATATTACCCAGCAGGCACACAACATCATAAGACATTAATATTAGGTTAGATTTAGATCATGATGTCAGGTGACCAAAATTCATTGACTAGCCAGAGTCTAAGGACAACATTATTTTGATGTCCAATAAGGACTTACATTGATATTTGGTTGGTTTTATGGTTGTGTTGGAAAGTGATCAAAATCCAACATCTGATAAATGTCATAGTGGTAATGTCCACACAACGTCAAGGTGTAACATGATTAGACGTTGCTATTTGGTTGATTTTAGGTTCATTTTAGGTTGGACATTAGACATTAACGTCGCCCTGACGTTGGGTTCTGATGTCAACCTGATTTTCATTTCCAAACAAAATCTAATATCCTCATGACGTTGGGCTACAACGTCAATTTAACGTCATGTACTGTATACGTCCTGTGCCTACAGGGTAGTTTGTTTATTAAATGGTTTTATTCATCTATGATTTTTACGTTCCTGCAAGTCTTTTATAATTTTTATTTGGTGAGATTGCTTGCATTTTGAATGCCATTTGCTCATTTAAAGGGGCTGTTTTGGTCCCTTAAATTTGTCAAGAGGAAATGGTTACTAAGGACTTTGTAGCAATGGTTATGGGAATACTTAGATCATTAAGAGGGGAATACTTAATGCCAGCCCTAAATTCCTTAAGTCGAGCCTTTTAAGTTGAGTTTTACTAAGGGTAGCTTTAACCTTCAAAATAAAGGTTTTCTTAGCTTAAGTACTATCATGCAACCGGGCCATGATTTTAATTAGCACTTTTTTCTTTGTTTTAAACTTTGAATTGTCTCTTTTGGTAAGAAGGATATGGTTTGCAATACAAAACAAATAATTTTGATGATTTTCAGCCTTACAACACTATCAACTAGAGATAAGGTAAAAGCAAGGAGAGTGAGGGAAAAGAGAATCATAGGAAAAAGGGGAGAAGGAGAAGGAAAAAAAGATTTCCTTATTGAATCTCCTATCTTATCTTCCCTTGGTGATTGGAGACCAAATTTCAGGTATCCCCCAAATTTGGCCATCCAGCAGTGAGCCCAATTGTCCTTCAAGCTACCTGCTCCTACTTGTGACAGTGTATACAGAAGCTGCAGGCTCTGGCGTCCAGTAAATGATTGCGACTACTCTGTCCCCTGGTAGATGACAATCATCCCTCTGTGACCCAGTGGACATAACAAGCTCATCTGTCTATCCTAGCAAGTCATAACAGCTACACTAAAATGAGCAACTGTGGACAACAGCTGGTTTTATTCTCTTCCAGTCTTTCGTCTTTAGCATCTTGTTCCCCTTCAACAGTAGGGGCTCTTTTCCTTTATATCAAGTTTTAAGAGAGGGAAAGAATAAAAAAAACTGTAGTCCAACTCTCCAAACATACCGCTGTGGTCCTAAACAAGATTAGAGGCCCATCAAATGCAATGCAATATAATTGTACTGAATTGTAAAGTATGATTGTACGATGGCTCACCCAACAGGTACTTAGCAGTACACTGCTCCATCCTGTGGAATAGTTATTCCTTACTGTGGCGGAAATTAGCAAAATTCCCCCTTTTTTAGCATTTTTTTAGCATCATAGCACACCCTGTAGAAGACAGCTGCCCTTTATGATCAGACAATATGGGGAAATCTTTTTAAAGCCCCGCTCACTGTAAGATTTTAGCCACGATTTTGTCATCTGAGACAAATTTGGGAAATCCTAAAAGATTCAAATCAGTAATCGTTGATCGTTGGTTTGACATGTTCACAGACAGCCGTTTATTGCCCGCTGCAATCAGATATCTCCTCCGATGAAGTTCATGCAGTGTCAGAAGATTTCAGACACTTTCCTGCAGTGTGACAACAGCTGCGATGAGTGTCAATCCAAGAACCATTAAGAGTGACAAATCTGATGACGTAATCCATGCGACAATTCAATTGACCGCAGGGAAATGTCGAAACAGTTTTTTTCTTCCTGGTTTAATTATTGAGATTCGCTGTGTGCAAAATTGCCTCTATAGATTGTTTACGTTTGCTGTGAGGAATAATTTCAGAACGTGGGATAGTGAAAGTGTCAGGCGTGGATGACGTCAAACTCTAGGGGCTTTTTCTTTCATGTTTGGCACGTCTTCATTGCCATTCAGTCTGACTTTATGACTGCTGAGATCTTACAGTGTGACATGGGACCCATGTTCGGACAGTCTGACGTGCTACAATCGTTCAGGATGATAACAATCGCACAGTGTGAGCCGGCCTTAACACAAGTGCAACAAGCATCCATTAGCAATAATGATTTTTCTCGTCTTCCTTGACATTGCAATCCCCCTTAGCACCGAGGGCTCTTTTAGGCATATTCCTCTTTCATCCCACTGTTTTGGCCCCAACATAACATTTTTAGTGTAGTAGACTACAAAACTACAAAAGGAAAGAGGCAGCTGGTAACTTGTTAAACTGCTGCACCATGGGAACTGTAACCTACATTTCTCATAGGCCTTAGTCAAGTTTGTAGCATGATTCATGTTTTTAAAAAGCGTGTTAAGACGCATCTTTTAAAATTGCGTATGAATACAATCATTTGTGAAGTGTATGCATTTTATGTATATTGTGTAGGTGTTTGTATGTATGCATGTAAGGTGTGTGTCGATGCATATGTGAGGTCTAATGTGTGTGTTATTGTGTGGATACATGCATATATGCGTGTACATATATGCTTTTATCTGAGTATATATTTGTTGTTTATTATGCTTTAGGTCTATACATTTTTATGTGGTTTATTTTAATGCTTGTTTGTTGTTTGTGAAGCACTTGAGTTGCATGCATGTAGGAAAAGTGCTATACAAATAAAATGTATTATTATTATTATTATTATTATTATTATTATCAATTCTTGACAAGAATGGAAACAAGGCCTGGGGGTATAGAAGTAGAAGTCATTTGAATTGCACTGTTGTTTGTTTACAAAATACTGATTGTTCAGTTGGTGGAAAAACTTTCATTAGCTATAAACGTAAGACAGCTATGTGATCTGGACTTCATACTCCTGCCACTGTTCCATGTTTAATTGTTTATGTTTGTTTTAACAGGTTTTGTTGACTTGCAAACAGAAAAATCGGACTTAATTGATAACGTTGGGGCCATACCTTTTCTGGATTATAAACACTTTGCCTCAAGAATCTTCTTTCCAGAGGTTGAAGAGT
The DNA here is from genome assembly GCF_903798145.1 of Danio aesculapii. NCBI lineage: Eukaryota > Metazoa > Chordata > Actinopteri > Cypriniformes > Danionidae > Danio > Danio aesculapii. The sequence goes on from NC_079438.1 coordinate 40,977,560, forward strand.
TTTATTTATTTAAGTTTACTATTTGATGCTTATGCACTATCAGAGACTTTTTAGGCATTTATTCAAAATAATAGATGTTTTTTCTTGTATTCTTCTATTTTCCAGGCTGGTACTCTGGCAGCAGTCATGATCAGAGACATTGGGGAGGTAAAATGTTGCATTATCTTTAGTTTGTATGAAATATAAACATATCACACTGTATAAATCTTACCATGCGTTCACAGACGAGGCTTCAATACTGTTTCAAATTAAAGTATCTTGCACTGACTGGTCTTAAAAATCAGAGTTTTTGTTTTGTCTCAAAATGGATACCAGTTCTGCTTTTTGTTTCTTTGTAAGCCATATTTATTAAAAAAAAGTAATTTAAATATTGAACTTAAGCCTAAACCATGTCTGTGAAACCAGGCTTAAGGTTTTAACTCTATTACTGTCTTTTCTTGTGGCCAGGACTCTGCGCAAACAACTGTCGATGAGAAATGTCTGGCTTTTGCTGAGCTGATCAGAGATAAGCAGTTTCTCAGTTGTTTTGTGCATGCATTAGAGGAACAGAAAAACTTCAGCATTAAAGACAAGTAAGTTAAAAACAACACACTTGCCATAGAGGTTTTAAATACATTCTTACCTCTGTGTGATAGTTGGGGCTATTTTGATCTGTCTAGCTGTCAACAGAGATAATGTCTGCGTGTTTTCTTTAGAAGTCTATTCTGAAAACGTTGACCACACTGAAACATTCATGTGCCTAGTTTCTTTTTAAGTTCAAAATACTTAACTGCCGTGATGGTTTTGCTCGAACACTTGCCTGAGCAGCATTTATAAATATAACAAAAAATTGTTTATGCACATGATTGTTATATACATCAGCATGATTGATTTTATTCAATCTATTAAATTTCAGATTCAAAGTGCTTTATTTGCTTGGTGTTAGGCTGAATCTCCATTCATGCCAATAATATCAGAGTCAGCCTCTTAACTAGATTGTGTAGATGATTGATTGTCTGATTCCCAAAACCAGTTAGCAGCACGTTTTGTCTGATATCCCAAATCAATCACACCATATTTTGTCTGGAACCCAATACAATGGAAATCAGATGATAAAACGTTTGTTGAATAATCTTATTTGTATCTGACCAGTGCAATTTCAAAAATGTTGTTTTATCAATCCGCTTTAGAAGAACATTTTATTAAACCTTGAAACATAGACAGTCCTTCCTATCTCTTAAGACAAATATTACACGAAACCCCACAAAGATTAAACTATAGCAAGCGTTAAAAATAAGTAACAGAATGAAAAAAAATCTACAATAAAAAGCATACATTTATTTAGATTTTTAAGCAGTAAATTGTATAGGATATATTATCAGATGACAAAAAGTAAATAAAACTATTACACTTAGGATTCAATGATAAATGAAATAAATAATTTATTGATAACTAAACAAAATACAGAAAATTTAGACAACACAGTACATCATTGGGTCTAAATTACAGATTTTTATTACAAATAACAATTTATATATATATATATATATATATATATATATATATATATATATATATATATATATATATATATATATATATATATATATATATATATATATATATATATATTATTTGTTTTTTTTAATTTTTAAAAAAATTTTTACTCTTAGACCTCCCGCTACACACACATTTGCCTCCTTTGATATCATGTTGGATAAATTAGGCTTTATTTTGGTCACAAAAGTGAACAGTGTGAAAAATCATAGGGGGAATTGCATTATATTTCACAAGTCTCACTAATAACAAATTTAAATGGACATTTTCTAGAAGTGCAAGCAAGAAGTACATAAACTCCCCTGGTCATGTGACATTTTAATTTTTAAATGTTTATAAAGCATAAATTTCTTACCCAAAACCAAAAAAACAGTTCCCCTTCAGATCGGGAACTCCAATGCCATGTCGATACAACACTTTGGGGAATCACGTGAGCACCAGCTACTGCTGATGAATTGGCTGAGCGCAGCTCTTACAGGTTACAATCGTCTGAGTATAAAGCACCTGAACTACAGGGGTGCAACATGGGGGCTAATGCTTGCACAACATGCATTTCCCCCAATAAGCTTGCGCTGAACCTGTGCAAGGTCAGGAAAAACAAGGAGCAGGTCCTGCTTGTTGTGCCTCTGTGGCCAAACTGGACCTGAGTTTCCAAATTCACACGCCTTGTGATGGCCCCTTCTTAACGAATTCCCCTGAGGATTTTTTGGAACTTCCATGGATGGTTTCTAAATTGAGTGCGGAAGACTTAGGTGACCTACACCATCACTCAGGCTAGAGTACCCTCTAAGGGGCATGCCTTGCCCTGAAGTGGAATCTATTCGCTGTGTGGTGCGCTTCTCTTCGAGAAGAACCCTGGACATGCTTCCTTCAGGATAAGCGAGAGCTGAGGCTGTCACCCTCCACGCTGAAGATTTTAAGTTGCCACCATCTCCGCTCACCATGATGTGGTGGATGATGCCACTCTGAGAAAGCATAAACTCATCATCTTTCACAGAGGTGCAAGATGGTTATATCCATCTCGCCCCCCTCTCATGCTCTCTTGGAATCTCTCTGTAGCCTCAGTGGTCTGCTGCAAGGTCCGTTCTAGCCACTTGACTTCTTTAAGGTTCTGTCCATGAAGACAGCTGCTGGTCACGTTGACATCAATCAAGAGGGTTGGGGATCCAGAGGCATTTTTGGTCAGCGAGTTGTGCCAGGCCGGTCTACTCTCAGGTAATCATGAGATCCTGGCCCAGCTATGTGTCCAAGGACACTGGAAGGCTGCAAGGCGTGGCAAAGTCCAGCTACTGTGGTGTTTCCCACACACTTTTCCAAAGTGTTGTACCGACAGAGCATTGGAGTTCCTGGTCTGAAGGGGAGGATCCCAGTTATAGCCCACATTTCCCAAAGGAGGGAACGGAAATGCAGTGTCTCCCTTACATTCAGAACCAGGATGTTTTAGAGCTTCCAGTTATAAGTAATAAGAAACGGTGTACAGTAGATTTAAACAGGTTAAGATAATTGATGCATTTCCAAAAAGCTTTGTTAGACAACTATGGTCACAAGTTGTGCTGTTATCAGCATAACTCAATGAATCAGTGTTTCCTAAATCCACAGTTTCGACGAATGCTGACAAACAAACTTGTTTTTAAATCTGTGGTTAGAAGCTTCATTTCTCTCTTAGTGTCTCTAAATGTGACATTTGGACTTAAAAACATCACACACTAACAAAATAAGCAAATCAACATTCAGTACAATACATATTTTATATTCTTTTTCTTCCATATATATATATATATATATATATATATATATATATATATATAATTTTAACTTTACGTCTTCTAGTTTGTTTAGTCAAAGTGTATGTCAAATTGTGTGTCAGGCGAGTCTCGTTGTTCAGGAAACGCAACAGTGGTTAGTTTCTAGGTTTGCGTTTTAAAAATAAATTGATCTAATTCACTCGCTGGTTTTACCTTTAGTCTGCTCATCTTTTTTTGTTCTTAACAGCTTGTGTTTTTTCCCTTCTCTCTCAGATGCACAGTGGCATCTCTATTGACTCTGGCTCTCCACGGAGACCTGCTTTATCTCACAGAAATAATGGAGAATCTTCTGCAGAGTCTGATGGACCAATCCAGCAATGCAAATCCCAAACTTCTCCTGCGCCGCACAGAGTCCATAGTGGAGAAGCTCTTGACCAACTGGATGTCCATCTGTCTTTACGGCTTCCTCAGGGTGTGTTCATTCACTTACAGTATAAACTGTATGTTCTTGCAAATTTATGGACATAATGAGTGTGTTTTCTATGTAGGAATCAGTAGGACAGCAGTTGTTCCTGCTGGTTTCAGCTTTGACTCAGCAGATCTCTAAAGGCCCGGTGGATTCGGTGACAGAAAAGGCTCTTTATACACTCAGCGAAGATTGGCTTCTCTGCCAAGTGCAGGACTTTGAGCCCCTGGTCAGTATTTCCGCTTTCACTGTCTCTTTTATGCAAATGAGGAAGTGTTTGTGAAGTTAATTCTGGAAAGTACTAACTTCAGAAGTACCTTGCTGTAATTTTCATGTTTTCACATTCATGTTTTATTAATTCATTTTAAATAAAAAACATCAAACCTTTCCTCGGTGTGGTTTGACACAGGTAGCATTTTGTTTGTGCAAAAATACAGGAAAAATAGCAGTAGTGGGAAATATTTTTCATAATTTACAGTGAGAGGATTGTGATCTTTTTAAATATATTCACAAGCATTAATTTTTTTGTGAAAGCAAAGCTGAATTACTCTGGTTTTCAGTGTCCCGCAGTCCTTCTCAAATTATTGAAATTTGCAGATTTTTTGCGTTAAGTACTTTTTATTACCTTTACGTAATTGTTGTTGATTATTTCTTATTGTTATTTTGTTAAAAAGAAAACAGCCATGCTGCTTAATATTTGGTTGTAACTGTTCTTCATTTAAAAAAAGTTCAGAAGAGCATTTATAATAAGTAAAGCATTTATTTGAAATATAGTATAATTTCTCAATAAAAGTCTTAATTTCTTTCTTTTACAGATCATTAACTTGAACAGCAGTGTACGATTACACATCTGTCAATTATACATATTGCCTATCAATCATAACTATTCCATCTTTATATATTTTAACTTTCAGAGATCTGAAGAATCTATATTTTGCCGCCATAACCTTATATTTTTGCATCTAAAAACTAGTCAACAACAGTATCATTGTGTGTATTTTTGTATTAATTGAAAGCACTGAGAAATACTCAGATATTTCAAAAGCTTTAACTTTTGCTATTTTAAGGATGGAAAAAAATAGTCTGTCTGTCTAAAAGGGTTGTCCTTATTGTGCATTAAGCCAATCAGACTCTCATCTTCCATTCAGGATTTAGTTCCATTGCACCATTGCGCATTGCACATCATGATTTTGCCAAGTACGATGCGATCCTGGATTAACTTCTGTGCTGATCCCGGAACATCCTTTTTGTTCTACAGAATTCTCTACCTCTAAACCCAACCATATCTGTAAATTATTCCCAAAATCAGAGGGGAATAACAGTTGGATAAAAATCATGTAGAAGTGCATAAACCTAACCCTAAGCCTAAATTTAGCATAAACGGTAAACATATCCTTTAATTCTGATTGGCTGATTTTAATGTTGTTTCTGGATCAACATGTCCTACTTGGTGGAATCAGGTTGGCGATTGCCCACTCGCTATTAACATGACTGATTTTGTAAGTAGAAAACTGGACGATTCATTAGCGAGAAGTTGGTTAAAGACCATCTACATGAGGATAGATACAATTTATAGAACGAGGCTCTTCCGTTTGGCCTCTTCCTTTCGACTATACATTTTGGACAATGGTGGTGGACGCTATTTCATAATTTCGTTTGTTAAGCCCACTGATTTGTTTCTAAACTATTTCTAAATTCAGTTCTAATTTCCACCAAACTAATAAATGAACAATAACAATGAAATGTGGTCACAAAACTGAGTTATATTCAAACACACTTAATGTTCCTATGCCTTATATGGTGATGCATATCTCTTTAAAACTCAACAGGTGGACAAATAAAAAAATAAAAAGGTATAAAAACAAATACAAAAATGCATATAATAAATACTACTGATAACAATAACATTAAACAAATGTAAAATGCCATAAATAAACTGACTACAACAGAGCTGGATTCCACCAAAGCTCCCCAAGGTGAAGAAAGTATAGGAGGAAGTAGTGTTTTTATATTTATGTTGACAGAAATTTTACTTTACATTTTAATCATTTAATTCATCATATGGAAATATATTGTGTATTGCTGTACATCCCTGTGTGTGTATTAAGCAAGGTGTATGCCCTTTTTAGACTCACAGAGGCGCATAACTAACTAATAATGAATCATAATAAGTCTTCTTTAGACTCACATAGGCGCATAACTAACTAATAACTAATAATTGACTTAAGACCAGCTTAACTTTAGTTGGTCACTGGCGCAGTCTATTTCAGTCACCTCAAAATAGCAACACATCAACAATGTGCCCTAAAATACCTCCTTTTTAGACCAGCATGCTCATGAGTGCACAAAGTGGTGCAGATGCATTTGCTATTGCAACAACATGGTGCAAAACGTGATAAGGAAACCAGCGCTGGGCTGAAACTAGAAAAAAAACAAAAAAACACTTGCGCCGGGTGAATGGTAGGGCCCCTTAGAGTGTTAATAACACCTAAAGTTACTTTATAAAAAAATTGCCTGAACAATTTGACCGTTTATAGATTTGTTTTTAAAGTGATTATATTTCTTAAAAATAATTCAAGTAAAGTTTTGTCCCATTATAAAAATTACACTTTAAAATGTTGCCCACATTAACTGCCCATAAACTTCTGCTTAGTCTGCTACCTTTACCTCCGTCCTTCAACCACAGAAAACATTCTCTAACTTCCTTCCGTGTGTTTCTCAAAACATCTTGCGCAAGGAATCATGTGTTGCTTTCTTACATGTAGATACACTGTTGCTCTTTCAGTCAAAAGCCATTGAGACTTTTATTACAGCTTTAATTTGGTTCCTCTCGTTTTCTCTTCCTAGTTTTTTTCCTGACCTGCTGTGTCATACTGATCCATTTGTGTCTAGCTGATTTTTCTTTTTGCTTATAAGCACTTGTGCGAAAGAGGAAAGGTTAATGACAGTATTTGGCCAGAGTCATGTGTTCAATCCATCTTCCCCCCAGAATTTACCAGAAGCAATTCACGGTCAGACTGGTGTGATATTTTACTTCTGCATTTTGTGTTCTGCAAAGGATATCAGCTTGCACAAGCCTTCCTCTAACCAGTCCGGGCTGTACCTGTTTTGACAAGCAAATAACTGCCACAAAAACACTTATTTGTGTCAGAAGACAATTTAACTTATAGACTAATATTGAATCTTGCCCCTTTATTACAACAAAGATTACAGTTAAAGGGAGAATATTTTTAGTGAACAAAATTAAGTGGACTTATAGGTAGGGCCGGACAGACATTTGTAAAAAAATCAGCGAATTTATGAGAAATAATTTCCAGAACTAAAAACTTAACTTTTAACGTTTATTTAAGGTTTACATTGCAAATCCAATTAGATTAACTTGTTTGGTAAAAAAAAGTAAGTCAAATAGTCATATAATATATCTACTTTTCAGTAGACAGAAAGTATTACTTTCATTACATCACTACATTACAAACTGTATTGTACTTAAATCATACATAAATTGACATTATTCAATAATATTACTGAAATAATATTAAAAACTGAATAAATGTATATATTTACTCACATTTACATAAGTAAATAAATAGACTCAACGATGGGCTAACAAATCTGGAAATCTCCCGATTCTGTGTTCGTCTACTTATAAGCAATAAAGGTTTATTGATACATATCTATCAACAGGTCTGCACTAAGTACACTGTAAAAAATGCTGGGATCCATACAATTAATTTGTGTTAGAGCAACATGAAAGAATTAAGTTAACGTATTAGTTGAACATAAAACAATTAAGTTGTCCCTCAACAAAAACTCAAGAATTTAATTTTAAATAAGTAGTTTGAACAAGCAGCAAACATACTTTTTGAGTGTATATAGAATGAGAGAGAAACTTAAGAGAGTAATTTAGGTTTTTATTTTACTGATGGTGTTTTATTGTTGTTGTACAGCATTGTTTTGTGGATTTGAACATGTAGGTTATGGAAGATTCTGATGGTTGCAGATATTATGAGCAAAATATCCAATGTATTTTTTTTATTTCCTTAATTTAAACTAATCTAAAATGTAATTTAAGTTGATTTTAATTTCAATATATTAAGTCCAGCTCATACACTCAAAAAATAACTCAAAAAATTTGGATGAACTTAATTTAATTGAGCACAGGATTTCCATCCAATCAATTTGTGTAGCACCAGCTAAAACACAATTTACACAATTAAATGCAATTGAGTTGGTTTAACGTGATTTTATCAAATAAAAGTTTAAATACATTTGTATTTTTTTTTATTTAAACTCAAAAGTCTGATAATATCACGTCTATTAATTGTACATTTCGAAGTTTGAGTTTTATTTGAAGTTATCCTAAATTATCTAAAAGAGCCATTTTGCAGACATTAGAAAAAGAGATTTCTGCAAAATTGTTGCAAGCAATTTTTATGGGTGGAATTTAATCAATCAAATTAAATATAGTAATGTTCAACTTAATTTCTTTGTTTAAATTCAGCTGATATACATTTTTTACAACCAATTAACTTAAAGAAATTTAGTAAATCCAAGGAATTATCTTTGAATAATTTTTTTGAGTGTATACATTTGATTAAGACCGATCTCAGAACTCATTTTAGGACAGTTATTGCTCACCGAGCAAAGCAAAAACTGCATTTTTGCTGATTAAACTGCCAACACCAAAAGCATGGGTGCTTCTGCAAGGTGGTAATCTCAAAACTCAAAGCATTACATAAAAATCTTCTAAATCTTCAAACTAAAGTGAAGATTAAAGTGAAGTCTTTCCATTCATTTTAAGCACCTAAGTTTACTGTTATTGTCAACATTTCCCTCTGTTAATTCAATCCTGCGCAAAGCATGCTGGGAACTACAAATCTCCTAATCAAGTAGTTGGACCGACACAATTCTTTCATGCTGTCCCAACACAAAACGCTTAAGTTAACTTAATGGTTTACAAATTTAAGTGGACTGAACATAAAACAAATATATTGGCCAAAGAAATGACAAGAATTGCGTTGTTTCAACTCATTTTAAACAGGTACACTGCAAAGAATTTTGTGTTTAATAGACGTCTAATAGACCTCTAAACATAGACAGTTGGGCTAAAACAAGGCTAAACTTGGGCTGTCAGTGAAAATCTAATAGAAATCTACGAATAGCTCAAAACTAGACTAGTCATCAAATAAACAGATTAGACAGACTTTATATGTGTAGTCATTCATTTCTTTTTATTTGATGACTAGTCTAGTTTTGGCCTATTCTTAAAAGTCTGTTAGATTTTCACTGACAGCCCAAATTAAGCCCTGTTTTAGCCAAGATGACTAGACGACTAGTTTAGACGTCTATTAAACATCTATTAGACATCTTTGAAAAAACAAAAAATGCTTGCTGGATCGTTTGAAGAAGCAGAAGTAATAATTTTTTTGAGTGTATTGTGTGATTTTGAACATGATTTTATGTTCAAAGAAAACTTTTGAAATCCTTAAAGATTCATATTGTCCTAGGCTAAAATCTGTAGATTTTGATCACTGGTGTGACATCTTTAAAAACAGCAGATTAATTGCAGTTGCGATCAGATTTTTCCTCCTATTAAATTCTGGCAGTGTCAGAAGTTTTCAGATGCTTATCTTCTTACTACTTTTAACTTCACGTACGAGACTATCAAACCAAGAACTAATTGTAGTGCACAAGAACCTGATGATACAATTGTTGCAACAACTTCTTATGTTTGCTGAGAGGTCCTATTTCGAAACGTGGGTTACTGAATATGTGAAGCATGGATGATGTTGAACTGCTGACGAGTCTTTTATAGTGTGTTCATAATTGGCTCTTCTTGGCTGTTGTACAGACAGCATGAAAACAGATCTTATCTGACAACCTGTTGTATTGTGTACGATTATTTAAAAAAAAATCACACAGTGTAAGTTTGAATTTCAACATTCATCCATGCTTGAATGCGTTGTAAAATTTTAAGCAAAATTTTAAGCTGTTAGGATGCTTGTTCTTTAAAGTGTTTCCTTCTCTATTCCTGCTCATTAAAAGAGGAACCGTTTTATAAATAATTGTACTTGTCACATTTATAGTTGCTAGTACATCTCATGTCATTAAATGAATTTCTCCACCTGTAGAAACTGAAGGTGGTGTTTGCCGTGGGCACTGGAGAAGAGATCAGCGAATCCTTAGAGGTCATCGCGCTGACCTGCGACACAATACAGCAAGTCAAGGAGAAAATCTTACAGACATTTCAGCGCAAGTTTGGTTTCCGCTACACGCAGCAGATCAGGGATATAGAAATCGGTTAGCAGTTCCCTGTTTATCCTAATATTTCATAATACCTCTTTAAGTTTGAAAGACCTACAAGAACTAATTCCTGTTCGGTGTTTCTGTTTGCTTTTGCAATTACAGAATATGAGAAGGAAGGAAAGTTTGTCATGCTACAGGAAGTCGATGACACCTCAAAAATTCGAGGGCACGTTACCATGTTAAACACTCTGAAACATTATCAGGTGAGTCCATGACAACAAAACATGGTGTAAACAAATCATGGTTGAGACTTTTCAGTGTTGAAAAAGGAAAACAAAATCACACACTTGTATTTAAGGCCGTGTGTTTGTGTTTTCAAATTGCTATAGCGCATAGAAACATCACTGTTGGTTTATTTTTAACAGATTTGGATTAAATGTATTTTATTTACTACATGCAGTGATAACTGGATGAAATTTCATTGACTGAAGTAAAATTTAAGACACTAAATCAAAAAATAATGTGCTCAGATATTTGACCTACTACTCAGTGTTTGTTCTCACAGTAAAACTTAAGCCTTAAAGGTCCCGTGAAGTGCTATGAAATGTGCTTTTTTATTCAATGTTTGACGTAATCTTAACTGAAAATGTAGAGAGTGTTAGACTTAAAGTAGACTTCACATAAAGGCCTTGTTCCAAAAGTATGCCTACAACATACATTACCTTCCAAACGATGCATACCTGTACATAAAATGAGAAGGAGGTGTAAATGTGCATCATAAAGCAGGACCATTTAAGATTAACATATATTTAATTTTGTGTATTTGTCCACAGGTGTCTTGTGGATTACTTTAAAGTATGAATTTTAGACCTTCAAACTTTATGTTGAGCTCTTTTTAAAGGTGCTTTAATTGAAGATAAAAGTTATATACATTATGGATGACCTGTGGATGAACAAATCGTTTAAGTAACCATCTCGAAACTAAAGTAACCACCAAGAATACCCATGCAGCTATCTGTGAAATTGTGGGTTATTTACTGTAGGTGAATAGTTACAACATCTTTCTACCTCAAAACAAAGTGTGAAAGAAAATCGCAACAAAATAAGTTTAGAAATCAAAACTGCCATGATCACTTGGCTTTACTCAAGGTTTTTGAGACTGACCTTTCACTTCCAAGGCTTATATCACAAGGCCATTTAAACCCAGATTATACTAATCTGTTGTGCAAACCCATAACACAGCAGCGCAGTACTTATATTCACTTAGTTTTAGAGTGAACATGCTGTTAAATATGTATTTCCTTCCAGGTCGGCGATGGAGCATGTATTAAAGTTATTACACCAAAAATTCATGCCCCATTGAAGACTCAAAACAGTGTAAAAGGTGAGACATTTTTCACATCCTCCTCCATTTCAGCTGAAGCAACACCATTCCTAGTAACAAAAGAAAATATGATATTTTTACTTTGTAGTTATTTTGCTTTAAATGGTTGTGCATTCAGTTTATTAAAGAGCCCATATTATGGGTTTTTGAAAATGCCCTTCCATGTAGTGTGTAACACAGCTCTAAGTGAAGTGAAATATCCAGCTAAGGCTTAAATCTGTAAGTGTACAGTGTTTAAAACTATTGATTCATCTATAAAAGAGTCGACTCATAGTGCTTCAAACGAGTCGTCTTGATAACGAGTCATTAGGTGTTTCGCGATGACGCAGCCACGAAACACAAGCCTCGCCAGTAGTTACGCGCGCAAACCAGGGAGATTTGAAACCTGCGGCCCCGCCCACTAACACAGAAAAAACACTAGACACACACACACAGACGCCGCCGGTCGAATGAAGTCACGCTGTGCTCAGATGGATAATATTGACAGTCTCTACCCAAAGATGAAACTGTGAAGAGTCAGTGGTTGAGGTTTATTCACTAGTGTAAGTAAGTGTGATTAAAATTGTTGCCTCGTTTACTCTAGCTTGCAAATTATGTATTTATTGTGTTTTGTTACTTGTTAACCTGGTACAGTACACGCGGTTACTCTTTATATTCTCTTATCACATGTAAGCCACGTTAAAAACGCGACGCGTGCCGCTTTGTTTACGGATTTAACGTTAAAGGCTTTTGTTAGCTTCGCACTGAGGAGGGGGTTGGGAACAAATGAATCGCTGAACGATTCATATGGGAGTCGTTGGGATAATTAGGTAAAAATAAATGCAGATTATAAGACCATCAAAGTGTTTTATGACCTTGCATGCATATTAGACTGTTGTTGGAGACCCTTACAACCTAAATATGACCCTATTTCATGTATAATATGGGCTCTTTAATATCAACACCTGACTGGTTGACAACTCGTTTCATTTTCAGAAGTTTAACTGAAACAGCATTTAAGCTTACCACAACATCCTACCGCCTCTATATAAAAACTTGAAGTATAACCATGTTAAAATGCAGACCGACTGTTGACCAAACCAGTATTTCTTTACAATGTGCAACTGTTGAATTCTGATATACGTCTTTAAAACAATGTATCCGAGGGGTCTTAAAAAGTCTTAAAATATCTTAAATCTCAAAAGTAAAATTTTAGGCCTTAAAAAGTCTTAAAATTACTGAAATATTGTGTTGTAGGTCTTAAATCATTTTTAACAGGTTTTAATTTTCCTTTGTTCATGTGTAGCTTCCCAATCTGGCCATTAAAACTCATACAATCACTAACAATCCCAATCTCAATAAAATATTACATTTAAAAATAACATTTTTAACTCTATTTACTATACAGTTTTAATTGCTTTCCTTACGGTAACATTTCTTTAAAAGAGGCCTGACCTATATTTGTTATTCATACATTTTTATTATTGTATTATTAAATGGATCAAATTATAATAATTTTTTGATAGGGTAAGTGAAAATCTTTTGCAACTAAGATTTATTCAAAAAAATCTTTAGCATTTAGCCTTGTATAAGTCTAAAATTTCCTTCATAATAGTCCTAAAAAGGTTTTAAAAAGTCTTAAATTTAACTTGGTGAAACCTGCACAAACCCTGTTAAAAAACTGTTGGTCAGCGTAATAGCATAGCGGTTAGTGCGCCGACATATGGTGCAGTAACACGTGAGGGCGTCCCGAGTTCAAATCCCGGCTTGAGGATATTTCCCTATCCTACCCCCCTCTCTCTAGCTTCGCTTCCTGTCTCAATACTGTCCTATCTAATAAAGGCAAAAAGGCCAAAAATAAATCTTTTTTAAAAAATGTTGCACATCTTTCTTCATTTAAACGAAATGTTTTTACTGGATTTGCCATACAGTGACCACGATTAAGTTAGAAAGACAACCATAATTTGCATAGTGACATAAGAATGGAATTCCTCACACAAGCATGAATATACAGTAATGCATGTGTCACATTGAATACTTTTATGAGGCTTTATGGTGCTTTTTGGCACTTGACAGCTTCTAGTCCCCATTTACTTTCATTATAATGAAAAATAACATCTTTTTGTTTGACATGGGTAAACAAATGAAAGAAAATAATGAGAATATAATCCATTTAGTTTGTATTTAGATGTCAAAACAACTGAAATGGAAGTGGTAACAGAGTTTAAATTCATAGACATTGTTTCTATCTGTGTATCTTGCTCTTATCATGACACAAGGAGGACGTTTGGCCTTGTGTAAAGGAAGTGGTGGTGTCAGTGTGTATGTGTCTTTAATTAATTTCCTACATCTGCCAGTGTAATCTATTTTCCTGTGCATTCACCACATACAAAAAGAGCTTCTAATTTTGCTTTACATGTTTTTGTCAGTGGCTTTGCTGTGCGGTATTTTTATAATCATTCTTATTATTTGAAACACTTTGGCTACACATTTGTTTTACACATTATTGTGGGTGCTACATATATGTTACTGTGAAGGTGCAGTTACTGTAAAATGCAAATGGTCCACATAGAAATCTGACACATGGAAATATAATCACAAACAAGTTCATATTTAGATTTAGCATATTTAAAATATGTCATATGCAATATATAATTTAATATATTGCAAAACTGACAGCTTACGTATTTTTTACAACCATTAGAATGATTTATACAGTGTATATTGTGTATGTTGTGCACAAGTAGCTAGAGCTGTACCAAAACAACTGAGAAAAGCTGTAAGATTTTTAAATGTGAATATGAGCACAGGTATTTATTTTATATGGTTGTGTTTGCATGTGTGTTAACTGAAATTTAGAGCATCTGCATTTTTGCAGTTTTGTTTGTTGATGTGGGCATTTCAAGTTAGCACTTAACCACACCACAGATTCTGCAATGTACAGTGACATTTCCTGTCAGCTGTTTAAAAAGCACAGTCATTTATGATTATTTGAACAGTACCAGTTTAAATATTATTCACTCATTATTATGGTGTTTTGTTGCACAGATGATGAGAACTTCTCTATCAAGTACTTCCATCTGGTGAGTCATCACGCAGAATGTTTTAGGTCTATACAAGTTAAAGGAGTCATTTCAAATGACTTGTGAAAACAGTGATTGTGTTGCGTTTTCATCCTCGGTCACAGAGTTTTCACGGAGTTTATGTGTTAAACCAAGTTTCATGGCACTGGCACTTTAGTGAAGTGTGAATGGGTGTGTGATGCTTTCAATTTTACCCTCTTCCTGTTCAAAAAAAGAGGAAGTGTTTGTTATAAGAATCCTGTTGCAGTTGAATCTTACAGATTGCCTTTTCTGATTATGAAAGATTTAACAGCTTAAAGACTTTTATTAGAAATACAGTGGTACATATTGTAATATAGCTTCAATTATGCATTACTTTGGATATAAAAAACTGATTCAACAGATTTTTCCTATTTTTCCTTTTCCTATTTCCTATCTAGGTTGATCCAGATATTGACACGGACTTGAGCAACCACCCGGAGAAAAAAGCATTAAAAATCAAAGAGATGTACCTCATCAAGCTGCTCTCCACCAAAGTGAGAATAATGGATATAAAAAGCATTTTACTGCATACCAGAGATAGATAGATAGATAGATAGATAGATAGATAGATAGATAGATAGATAGATGGATGGATGGATGGATGGATGGATGGATGGACGGACGGACGGACGGACGGACGGACGGACGGATGGATGGATGGATGGACAAGATAACTGATGGATGTATGAACATATTTATGAATGAACAGACAGAGGGACAAATAGATGGATGGATGCGCTGACAAATGGATGGATGGATGGATGGATGGATGGATGGATGGATGAACAAAATAACTGATGGATGGATGGATGGATGGATGGATGGATGGATGGATGGATGGATGACTGGATGGACAAAAGAACTGATGGTTGTATGGACAGATGGATGACCAAACAGAAAGAGGGACTGATGAATAAATGGGTGGATGGATGGATGAATGGATGGATGGATGGATGGATAGATGGACAAAAGAACTGATGGTTGTATAGACAGATGGATGAACAAACAGACAAAGGGACTGATGAATAAATGGATGGACTGGTGGATGGATGGATAGATGGATGGATGGATGGATTGATGGATGGATTGTTGGATGGTAAAACAAACTGACAGATGGATGGATAGATAGATGAACAAATGGATGAACAGACAGAAAGACAGATGTATATTAGACTAACAGATGCACTGATTGATGGATGAATGGATGGATGGATAGATGGAGGGACAGATAGATGAACAAACAGACAGATAAATGTTAGATAAACAGATGCAGTGACAGATAGATGTAAGTATGGATGGATTGATGGATATTTCAAGATGGATGGATGGATAGACAAAAGAACTGATTCTTGAATGGAAAGATGGATGAACAAATAGACAGAATGACTGATGAATAAATAGATGGACTAGTAGAAGGATGAATGGATAGATGGATGGATGTATGCAGGGATGGAAGAATGATGAATGGATGGATGAATGGATGGATGGATGGATGGATGGATAGATGCATGGATGGATAGATGATGGATGGATGGATGGACAAAAGAACTGATTGTTGTATGGAAAGATGAATGAACAAACAGACAGAAGGACTGATGAATAAATAGATGGACTGGTGGATGTATGGATGGATGGATGGATGGATAGATAGATGGATGGATGTATGCAGGGATGGAAGGATGATGAATGGATGGATGGATAGATGATGGATAGATGGATGGATGGATGGATGGATGGATGGATGGATGGATGGATGGATGGACAAAAGAACTGATTGTTGTATGGAAAGATGAATTAACAAACAGACAGAGGGACTGGTGAATGAATGGATGGACTGGTAGTTGGATGGATGGATAGATGGATGGCTTGACAAAAGAACTGATGGTTGTATGGACAGATGGATGAGCAAACAGACAGAAGGACTGATGAATAAATAGATGGACTGGTAGAAGGATGGATAGATGGTGGATGTATGCAGGGATGGAAGGATGATGGATGTATTGATGGATGGATGAATTGTTGGATGGAAAACGAACTGACAGATGCACGGATAGAAGGATGAACAAATGGATGAACAGAGACAGAAAGACAGATGGATATTAGACTGACAGATGCACTGATTGATTGATGGATGGATGGATGAATAGATGGAGAGACAGATGAACAAACGAATAAATGTTAGATAAACAGATGCAGTGACAGATAGTAGATGTAAGGATAGATGGATTGATGGATATTTCAAGATGGATGGATGGATGCAGGGATGGAAGGAGTATGGATGGATGGATGGATTGATGGATGGGTGGAAAACAAACTGACCGATGCATGGATAGAAGGATGAACAAATGGATGAACAGACAGAAAGACAGATGGATATTAGACTGACAGATGCACTGATGGATGGATGGACAAAGAACTGATGGTTGTATGGAAAGATGGATATACAAACAGACAGAGGGACTGGTGAACAAATGGATGAACAGACAGAAAGACAGATGTATATTAGACTGACAGATGCACTGATTGATGGATGGATGGATATTTCAAGATAGATAGATGGGTGAATTGATGGATATTTCAAAATGGGTAGATGGATGGATGAGTGGATAAATAGACAGGAGATTGGATGGACAGACAGACGGATGCACTGACAGATACTACAGATGGATGGATGGGTAGATGGAGTGACAAAAGGATGGATGGATGTATGGCCAGACAGCCTGTGTATAGATAGATAGTCTCTATATGGTTGTGTGTACACATAATACATAACACAAATGTGCTGCTTTTGTCCAGGTTGCAGTTCATTCGTTTGTGGAGAATCTGTTCAAGAGTATCTGGGGTTTGCCTAATAACAAAGCCCCACTGGCTGTCAAGTACTTTTTCGACTTCCTCGATGCACAAGCAGACAGAAAAAAGATTACAGATCCAGACGTTCTGCACATCTGGAAAACAAACAGGTGCTGGAGAACACACCTCCACTGCAAATCACTGTGCATAGCTTCAGCAGCAGCTGCATTGACTAGCAAATACAATTATCAAAACATTCATGCACATCCATAAAAGATTTTCACACCTCCCTCGCAGCCTTCCGCTTCGTTTCTGGGTGAACATCCTGAAGAACCCTGACTTTGTGTTCAGTGACATGGAGAAGTCGCCTCATCTGGACGGCTGTCTGTCCGTCATCGCTCAGGCCTTCATGGACTCCTTCTCTCTAGCGGACACACACCTGGACAAGGTAAACACTGAGACCTTACATTTAAAAACTGTGACTATCACAGAGATTCTTGAATGTTTTTATTTCTTCGATAGCATTCACCAACCAATAAGCTACTCTACGGGAAAGACATCCCTCAGTACAAACAAGAAGTGAAGTCATACTACAAATTAGTAAAGGACCAGACGTCTATCAGCAGCCAAGAGTTAAAAACGTTCCTCCAACAGGAGTCAAAGGTACAACCGTTTAAACACTACCTGTAGCTTTAATTAAGCATCTTGATAGAATTATTACGTGAAACATGTCAAATACCTCAATTTAAACATCTCTCTTCTTCATAAGAAACATCAGAATGAGTTCAATGAATCGGCAGCTCTGCGTGAGCTCTACAAGTACATGCAGCGCTACTTCACTGAGGTACATCCTTCTTCTACTCTTTCGTGCATTCATACCAGTTTCACAGCACACTTTCGTTGTGTTAACAGGTACATTTAAGTCACAGAAAATAAATGTAGGAAACCTATTTTTTGAAACATGACAACACTTTCACATCCTGTTTTAGTTCAAAACATGCTTTTGAAAGGAGATTTGATACTGTAGATTCCACCAGAATGGTGTTTCTCAACCGCTGTTTCTCAACAGAAGCAAGCCCAGCATGTGTAAGCTGTGAGCCAGCTTGCTAGGTAAAAGTACTAATGTATAAGCATAATGTGTGGAAAGTACTGGCTCTGATGTGAATATCATGTTAGCCGTGTTCATGTGAAATGGCAAATAAAAGTAACACAAGCACAATATTTTTGATATTTGTTGGAAAATGGAAGAATAACATTATCCAACCTGTCAGCAGGTCAGTAGCACACACAATTGCAGCAGCAAACTGTACATCACCATAGATATTTACAATAGATGTTGCCTACGCTATTGTCTATGTCTATCGGAAGGAATGCACCAATAGAGCTGCCATCTTTGTACAGGGTAGCGCTCCTTGAATGTGCGACCAATGTGCAATGGAGGACTGGCCATCCAGAACCAGAGATATATACATAAAAATACAAATATCTATGATCTGGAGTTTTCCCGGTGGTCAGTATGCAAATATTTTTTTAAATTACGAAAATTATAATTTAAGTCACATTTTTAAATCAATGGATAAGTGATCGAATGAGCATTGCCGACAAAGAGCGTGTGTTTGTGTGCTTGGAAATGTATTATTCTTCCTTCCTGTTAAATTTGAGCTAATCCATGTCTTGAAACACACCCCCTCTCCTGCTTTCACTTCTAATGCTAACAAAGGGAGCGATTCGTTAGTGATGAACGACTCATTCGCCGACAGTAATAAAAGTTTCTAGCACCGCACCATCATGTCATATTTCATTGACATTGTTTGCTTATTTTATTCAACAAAACTAGCATAAGCCTAGTATTTAGTGCGAGTTGGTGCTACTTTGCCTTATGGTCAGGGCTGTAAGTGACAGTATTATCATCAATAACGTTACTTGATTTGCACAAAAGTTTGTAACAAACAAAAACGTAATGAACGAAATCTTACCTATGAAATGTTTTGCCTTTGTGCTTTGTTTTCTTTGTTTGCTTGTTATTACACCCGTACACAGCAATAAAGTCCAGCATCTTCACATTGGCTTTAGTCTTGACTAGTGCGCTTGAATGACATTTGTGCTGGGAGCAATGTACAAATGTGGCTGCACTATTGACGCATGCTCACCGTCCGTATGCAATGTCTAGTGTGGATATCTATGGTACATCACTACATTGTGAAAGAAATGATCAGTATGTAATTTTTAATAATTCTTTTAAATGACTGGTGGTATCAACAAAAAAAAATAATGTTAATATATTTTAATTATTTGTAATGTGTGTGTAAATATATATATATATATATATATATATATATATATATATATATATATATATATATATATATATATATATATATATATATATATATATATATACAGTATATAAAATAATAGAATAATTGGCGGTTCATTTCGCTGTGGCAATCTCTAAAATAGCATCTAAGCTGAAGGAAAATGAATGAATGAATGAATGAACATTCTTCAGAATATCTTATTTTGTTTTCAACATAAAAAGTGCAGAAAACTTTGGAATGGCTTCAGTGAGTAAATGGTGAGGAAATTGTGTTGTTTGCTTAAACTATCCCTCTAAAGTGTTACTAATAACGAGAGTTTCAGAATTGCGCAGTACATATATAGCTTCTTCAAATGTTACCAGGCCTACTTTTTCCAACGAAGAACGTTTATTATTTATAGTGTCGCGTAATGATTTCTTTTTAATGCTGTCTGCAGATTTCTCAGAAGCTGGAGCAAACAGACGCCCCATCTAATCTGAAAGAGAACATGCACAGAGTCAAGGAGCTTTTTGACAACATGAAGCGAAGTGGTTGGAACTGAACTCCCTCTTCATGTTATCCAAACGGGTAATCACGCTGCGTTCTGTTTTCTTTTTATGCACAATAAACAGAAATGAACTGGAAGCGTCTTCTTTTTAAAGACTGCCATCACCAGCAGAGAACACACACATTCACTTCTGTATGTTGGCTGGATGGTGTACGTGACAATGTGAATGTACTGTATATCCGTCAATTACTGTATAGAGTTTGAGAGAAGCTCGTCATCTACTTATTTTAGACTAATACTGAGCTGTTTATGGAACATATCACAAATCTATAAGTATGCAATGTGATGCAATTAGTTTTTTCAATTTTTGATGATATGTTAAAATAAGAAGGTCTGCCTCCAATCATTTATAACTCTGCTTAAGGTTAAACATCTTTTGCAAATGGACTAAATAGTTATTTTGCACACTGCTTACTTTTGTAACGGTCCTAGTCTGGACAATACTAATAAAATGTGTGTGGTTTTTTGTGTGAAAATGTGTGTGTAATGTATTGAACGACTGTGTGATAACCGTTCGTTTATGTTCCTTTGTCGCCCTCTAACGGTTACTTTAATAATAATTCTAAAGTCTAATGAGGTGTATTTAAAAAGACTTACATTAAATCACATCGAAACAAATTAAGAACAGCAGGCAAGCTCGTAAGCGTCATTCGTGGACGTAAATGAAGAGTTCAGATGCAAAAATCATCCCAAAGTGCCATCTGAATTTTTCTACTAAAATTAGCATTTTTCTCAAGCTCCTATGTATAAGTTGAGTAATTTCCCTTTTATGTCAATTAATACGTTATTTTCATTGCTTTTCATGTGAAATAAGTGAACATACATAAAAGGAGTCTTAGAAAAATTGTCATTTTAGAAGAAAATTTCAGATGGGACTTAGAGGTTTTTGCATCTGAACTATATATATATATATATATATATATATATATATATATATATATATATATATATATATATATATATATATATATATAACGGTTGAAGGTTTTTAAAGAAAATTATTCTGTTCATCAAGGTGGCATTTAATAAATGTAAAAAAATGTAATTGTTAAATATTCATTACATTTTTTAAATATTGTTATTCTTATTGTATGTAGTTTCAAATGAAATTATTACTCAAGTCATTATTGCTTTTATTACTATTTCCATTAATAATTATAATACCAATAATATTAATATTACAGTGATTTCTAAGGGATCATGTGACTCTGAACACTGGAGTAATGAAGATAAAAAATCATTAAAATCATTGGAATAAATTATTAATTTAAATTATGAACTACTTTTGAACAATTATTTTATAGTGCAATAAAATTTTACTATTTGTATTGTATTTTTGATCAAATAAATGCAGCCATGGTGCATGGATAAGCTTATTTTAAAACATTAAAAATCCTAGTGACGCCAAACTTTGGACCAGTAGTGTCTAAATTAAATAGTGTAACATAATCGTATTTTTTTTTTTATTGTATTAATAATAAGTATCATATTAATTTGCATCATTAATAAAGCTAACATTATTAATTAAACTAACATTTTACTTTTTATAAATGACTAATTTGATAATAATACTTAATCAATAATAAGTCGAATTATTAATACTCTAGCATTTTGGTTAGTGTTTAGTCCTGTTCTAATGTACAGTAAATTAGAATGAACAGTTTTCATGTGCATCTTTGTTTTAAAGATGGTCATGAAATGTCCATAAAAAAATTATTATATATAAATATTATGTAAATGTCCAAATAAATTATTTGAAGTATAGTAGAAAGCGTGGAAAATATTCAGTGACAAAGGGACTAAGCCGGAAAGAAAATGAATGAATGAATTAATATTCAGTGACATATTGATTGTGTACATGGATATTGCATATAATATATATATAATCATTATCTAAATTATAAAGCAATGCAAAATATGAAGTTGTTATATTAATTTATTAATACTTTTTATTAATTTTGTTCTTAAAATTTATATTTTATCATTTAAATAGCATTTATTAATGTAATTATTTAATATAAAAAAGAAATTGCCTCCATAAACATCTTGCAAATATATTATTACATCTTATATTATTATTAATATTATTATCAATAATATATATGCATAAATTGTAATAAAAATATAGTAATACATTTTATATTTGCAAAAATAAAATATATATTTATTATAACATATTTATGTATAAAATATGTATCATAATAAATTATAATGTGACGCAAACTACCGATTTCCTATTGGCTTAAATGAGTTGGGCGAGCCTCATTTTCGTATGGTGGTCCTGCGCATGCGCGCTCATCCACCGACGCGTCACTGCGCATTCAACATGGAGCCGACGGTGAAGCGGTAGCGACTGTCGCCTCAGCGAGTCATGTTTATATTTTGTCTTTACAACGCTTTCCAGTCCACAAGAAAACACTCCGGCTGACCGGAGGAAAACCTAAAATGTACAGCTTCCAATATCTGCCGGTCGTTCTCTGATAAGTGACTAAAGAGATACCGGTCATGGCTGGATTGATCAAGAAACAGATCCTGAAACATCTCTCCAGGTCAGAGCTGATCCTTTACTGACACCTTTACACACATGTTGACGGCTGATAAACATTATTCGCGTATTGAAGGCTGAGTTGAGTCCTGCTGATGTGGCTGTGCCTGATGACACATGCTGATGGGTCATAACTGGGCTTTGACAGCTTGCCAGAGAAACTGCTTTTGCTCTGGGTTGATGTCAAAACACGCTTGGGTGTCACGTCTCCAGCCAAACGAGTCTGTCTGCCCTCATCTCAGTGCTGTATTTTGTGGGTCAGTGTGATAAAGAAAGTGTTGTGTGCTTTGACATCCTATTCTAAAGCTCCTCTGCTTTCTATCACACCTTACATATCGTAGTTAGATCTTTGATAAGATCCCAGTGCAGCCTGACCCCATTTTAGTGTCATGTTGTGTTTGATTGACAACTAAAGGTCAGTTTGTTATCAAGGATGTCACCACATCATAACCCAGCGTTTTATTAAAATATTTACAGCTAAGCTTTATCAGCCTTTTTGTGGGATCATCAGCCTTAAAATCGTATTGTAAATGACCACTGCTTTGCAAATCATCTCTCATCTTTTAAGTTATGTTTTTGATTGAATCTTAGTGGAGTCTCTGAGCACATTTCTTGTGTCTTGTTGTATTTGATTGACATTTGAATGTCAGTTTGTTATCAAATTGTATAGTACACAAACCAGGGATTCATTCAAATATTTACCGTAGGCTACAGTTTTATGAGATAAATCTGAAAGTCAACATTCAAATGCATTTTAAAAAATCTTATGAATGATTTATCCTTGCATATTAGGGTTTGGAAATATGATTTCTTTTTTTTTTAGGTGAAGTTGGTTTTATATTTTGAATTTCTCCTTAATAATACAATTTTAGAAAAGTATTCTTTGCAAATTCTAAATAGCGAATTAATATTGTCAGACAATGACTATCAAAGTACAACATTGTTCACTATCAAATAAATAGTGTTTATGCTGTTTCGAAGTCTTAATTACATGTGATTTCAAGCCGAATATTCAAAGTACCATGGGAAACAATATAGAGAGCATGTCACAAGCTGTCACTGAATGAATGAATGTGCAAATACTGTATAAAACCAACTTTACCACAATTGAAAAAAATCTCAATGCAAGTTAACTCATATCTTGATGATATCTGTCACAAGATTGAACCTTTTATATAAATTCATTCTATTAATATTTTATATACACTGACCACAAGGAAATTATTATTTTTTACATTTTTAAAGTATGTTCTTAAAAATGTGTTCATTCATATGGGATTATTTTTCATAATATGTTTATAACATAAAGACAAATATTTGATTAAGTATGTTGAAATCTAAAATAAATACTAATAAACACTTTTACAAACTAACGATTAACGGTACAACATAAATTATTTGCTAAGTAAAAATGTAAATGTAAAGACAGTAGTTCACACTTTATTACCGTGCTGTTATTTATGTTTCTACCTGCATCCCTCTGTTGGCGTAAAGATGGTCATCCTTCCCCACGAAAATAAACAACATGACATAACACGAAATTATAGACTTTTTATTTTGTCCAAACAATCTATATTGTCATATTACAAAACCCTAATGCGTATGTTTCAGAATAATATAATTGTATTGTCTGTTGATAATAGAAGATGTTTTTTTCT